>NC_077232.1:140497578-140797578 GCF_027887165.1 Monodelphis domestica | reverse complement strand
CTGGAGTTTGTTGAGTAGGGAGGTGACATGGTCTGAATTTGCTCTTTAGGAAAATGGCTGCTGAATGGAAGATGAACTGGAGTGGAAAGAGATTGGTGTCAGACAGAAAGACTAGTTCAAGAGTCCGGGTATGAGGAGATCAGAGTCTGCACCAGGGTGGGAGCAATACCAGAGAGGGGGTGGTGCACTCAAGAGCTATTGCAGAGGCAAAATCAATAGGTTTTAGCAACAGATCTGATTTAGAGGTGGTGGTCGAGAAATAGTGGTGAGTCAAAGATGATACCTATTTGGGGAACCTGGGAGATTAGGAGGATGGTATTGAGAAGTCTGGAATCTGGAGGAGGGGAGAGAGTTTGGGGAGCAAGATAATGAGTTCAATTTGGGACCTATTGAGTTTAAGAAGGTAATAGTCAACTGGAGATGCATGACTAAAGGTCAGCTGAGAGATTAGGGCTGGATTAGTAGATTGAGATACATCAGCATTGAGATAATAATTGGACCCATGGGAGCTGATGGGATCACGAAGTGAAATAGTATAGAGGCATAAGAGAAGGTCTAGAAGACAGTCATGTGGAACCCTCAAGGTTAGTGGGCATGACCTGGAAGAAAAGCCAACAAAGGAACCTAGAGTGGTCTGACAGGTAAGAGAGAATAAAGCCCTGAAAACCTATAGAGAAGAGAGTGATCACAAGGGTTAAAGGTTCCAACCATTCTTTTAATCTTTACTCCAGATCCTAGAACTATACCTTGCTCTTAATAAGTATTTATTAGATTTGGCTTAGATCAATAAAACTATCCATCTAGGCATTTATCATATGCATCCATCAGCAAGCATTTATTAAGTGCCTGCTCTATACCAAGCAAGAAGCAGTTTGACATGAGCCAACCTTAGAAAACCTTGGTTTGGGGGTAGCTAAGGTGGCACAGTGAATGGAGATCCAGGCCTAGAGATGGGAGGTCCTGGGTTCAGATCTGACCACAGACACTTTCTAGCTATGAAACCAGGGGAAAAGTCACTTTATCCCAATTGCCTAGCCCTTTACATAATATTGACTCCAAGATGGAAGGTAAAGGTTTAAAGAAAAAAAAAAGACCTTGGTTCAAATCCAACCTCTGACATAAACAGTAAATCTCTGGGAAACTCTATGAGATTTTACATTGTAGTGATGATGCATTGGTAGTGGAAGGTTTCCTTGCTTGGGGCAAGGGCTACATTCCTTTTAGTATTCTTGGCATAGTGGGAAGTCCCAGAGTGGGAAGAGGGAAGACACACTTGTCTTAATGGTACAACAGACTGGCACAGGCTCCAGAGTTAGACTAAGCTGGCTCCTTGAGGGATGACTATAGCTTCAGACTCAGCTGTACATCTTTACCTGACAAAGCAGCTATAATCTTTTTGACTAGAAAAGTCAGAAACCTCTCAGGCAACTGGATGGCATAGTAGGTGGAATGAGTAGAACACTGAGTCTAGAGCAGGTGATGGTGAACCTTTTAGAGACCATGTGCTGTGCCCCCCCTCCACCCCACTGAGTAACCTTACCCAGGGGAGTGAGGATGCACTCCCACTGGGCTTCTGGGCAGAGGGACAGATAAAAGTGAAGAATGTCACCTAATGGTGGAGAGGAGGGAGAAAGCAGCTTGGCCTGCATCCCTCTGCCTTTCTAGTAACAAACTCTGGCAGGTGATGATGCACATGCCCACAGAGAAGGGTCTGCTTACCCCCTTTGGCATGCATGCCATTGGTTTGCCACCACTGATTTAGAGCCAGGAAAACCTAAATTCAAATACAGCCTCAATTGCTAGCTGTGATACCCTAGGCAAGATATTGATCCCCTCTGCCTCAGTTTCCTCAGCTGGAAAATGGGCATAATAACAATTCCCTTGAAGGATTGTTTTGAGGATCAAATGAGATATTTGTAAAGTATCTGGTGCTTAGTAGATGGTATGTAAGTGCTTATTATTTTCCTCCTCAGGCTCATTATGCCTTGTCATCTCTCAGAGGTAGAAAGGAGATGAAACATCTTTTGATTCTTCAACCCTGTTCCAGACTGCTTTTCCTTTGGTGAGAGACCTCACCTGAACTTTAGATGTCTTCCATTTCCCAAAATATATCTCCATAGGCTTTTTCATATGTAAGTAAGCAATTCAAAGCCCTATACCAGAAAGGTACTCATCCTTATTAGATGCAAATTAGATAGGAATAGGTTGTAGAAAAATTGAATCACATCAGAAAAGTTTCACCCTTACATCTTCTATTATCTCTTAGAATTAGAACATTTGCCCAAAGTCTGGAAGGGGGGACATTTTTCTTTTTTTTTATATATCCTCATCTCTTAAGAGCACTGAAAGGGGGAAGCTGGGTGGCTCACAGGATTGAGAGCCAGGCCCAGAGACAGGAGGTACTGGGTTCCAATCTGATCCCAGATACTTTGCAACTGTGTGACCCTGAGCAAGTCACTTAATCCCCATTACCTAGCCCTTACCACTCTACTGCCTTGGAGCCAATACACAATATTGATTACAAGAAGGAAGGTAAGGTTTTAAGGGGGTGGAGTGGGGGAGGAGAATTAAACTTTTCAAAGTGCTTTCACACACTTTTCTTGTGAAGCTTACGTGGACCCTGAAGATACACAAACCAGATATCAGTGCTCTTAGTAAACAGAAAAGGAAACTTGTGGTATAGAAAGGTAACCAACTTGCTTCAAATCAACAGTATGATCTGTATTGGAGCTGAGGTTACCAATCAGCTCTTTGGATTTGGATTTGAGTAATTTGCCTGCTCTGCTGATCCCATAATTGTCAGGATCAATAGGTACGATCAATTCAATCTACTTTTATTAAGAATATGCCAACATCAAGGTGAAGATGTCACTTAGATAAACTTTTTCTAGAATCACTGACTGCCTTCAAAGAGCTTCTATTGACATATAGCATTTTGAGCTAAGTAATCCCAAAATAATTTGAGAAGGGAGAGAGAGACAACAAACAGGAGAACCAGGAAAGGATTTCATATTATAGTCAGTCAAGTCAATCAGTAAGTTATCTTTCTTAAACCCTTACCTTCCATCTTGGAATCAGTACTGTGTATTGGTTCCAAGGATGAAGAGCACTAAGGGCTAGGCAATGGGGGTTAAGTGACTTGCCCAGGTACATATAGCTGGGAAGTGTTGTTACAAGGGAATCACTTTAAAAGACTGATATATATTAATTTAAGGTCGCCAAGGAATTCAGCTATGTAATTCCTAAATGAAAACTCAAGTTTGCAGTCAATCTTTTATGGAGTTTAATTACAATAGGAGGAAGAAAGGAATTAGAGATAGAGAGAGAGAAAAAGGGAGAGAAAGGAATAGGGCTTAAATACCCCTTCTGTTTAGGCTGGGCCAAAAGGCCCAAGCCCTTAGATAGCTGGGGCAAAGAAAGGAGATCAGTCCCTATTACTCACGTGACCAAAATGGAGAAACAGTCTCAGAGGCCCCCACCTTCAGCTTCCTTCAGAGCAAGCTTCTCAGAGTACCCTGCCACCACTCCGATCAACTCCTCAACCACCCCCAGTCTCCAGACCCCCCTGATCTTTAAGGAAACCATCCAAGTTGCCTCCCCTCAGTTCTCACATCTACCAATCACTTTCCCTGTGCCAATGGAGGCTCTAGCTTAACCCAGGACCGCCCAGAGGCTTTGCACATGTCTGTTGAAGGTCATATTTTCAAATGATTAAATCTTTGCTCCTTTGCTACAGCCCTTTCTAAATCCTGTTAACCTGAGTAGGGTAGAGATTGGAATAATTAAATTTTGATCTAGGCTGCAGCCCTTACTCAATCCTGTTAGGACTGAATAGGGTGGAGATTGATTCCAAGTATCTCCATTGTATCAATTCTAAAATCAATCATGACTCAAAGAAATTCCTGTTCTATGCTTAAGCATAGGTCAAAGTCCTTTCCATTGTTCAGCAAAAGGTTTCTGTCCTAAAGTAATCTTAAGAAGGGAAGAGAAGGAACCTCCCATGCCAATGGGGTTCCCATTCCAATAGACTATCAGTAAGAAATTTTCCAAGTATGAAATATCCCAATGGTGAAATTTCCAACATTTATAAGTCTAAGGAATTTTGAGGTTTACAGTGTCTGAGGTTAGGTTTGTACCCAAGATCTCCTGTCTGTGGGCCTAGCTCTCACATCAATGAGGCACCAAGATGCCCCAAAATAAACCTTTTTTTAAGTTATTACATTTTAATGGAAGAGGCAGCAGGCACCAAACTTGTCAGTGAATTAGGGGAATGTCTGTCCCAGTCATTTAAGACTTCCCTGGTGGAATGGGCAGATCAGAACAATTTATTACAATAGCTGAAACAAGGGCTGTGGAGTGTTTAGAGCTTGGTCAGATACCAAATGTGCCAAAGACATCCACTGCATCCCAGAGCATAGAAGGTTGTCCTGACTTTTGTCTTGCCACTGGACTTCAACGACTGGAAGAGAGAAGAAGGCTTCAATCCAACTTGTGCACAAGTCACCACTCCTATCATGCCATCACTCCTCTTCAAAAACAAAGGGAAAGCAACATTTAAGTACATATAAGATAGAGATTATAATGAAAGTAATCTGAAAGGGGAAAGACCTCCTATAGAATGTGGGATTTGGAATTAGTCTTTTATTTTTGTAACCTTTACCTTCCACCTTAAAATCAATACTATGTATTGGTTCTATAGGCTATGGGAGTGGAGGAGTGACTTGCCCAGGGTCACACAGCTAGAGAAGTGTCTGTGGTCACATTTGAACCCAGGACCTCCTATCTCTAGGCCTGGCTCTCAACCCACTGAACCACCCAGTTGCCTCCAGCCCCTGTAATTAATCTTGAAGGAAGTAAAGGAAAGGAAGAGGCAGAGTTAAAAAGTTACAACATTCCTCAAATAAGGAACTGCCAGTACAAAGGTCTGGGGATGGGAGATGAGAGTGTCTTGTTTGAGGAACTTTGGGTAGGCCAGTATAGCTGGATCAGAAAGTTCCTGGAAGGGAATAAGGTATAAGAAGACTGGAAGGGGAGTGCAACTGGGTGGCTCAGTTTATTGAGGGTCAGTCCTAGAGACTGGGGGTCCTGGGTTCAAATATGATCTAGGACATTTCTTAGCTGTGTGACCCTGGGCAAGCCTCTTAACCCCCATTACCTAGTTCTTACTGTTCTTCTGCTTCTTACACTAAACCAATACATAGTATATATGGAAAAGTAATGTTTTTTTAAATTATTTAATTAATCAATTTAGAACATTTCCCCCTTAGTTATAAGAATCATATTATTTTCCTCCCCTACCCCCATCCTTCCTAGTGCAAACATCTAGGGTGATCCTTTAGAGTCTACATCCCCAATCATATCCCCAATCCTATCCCCATCGACCCATGTAATCAAGCAGTTGTTTTTCTTCTGTGTTTCTACTCCCACAATTCTTCCTCTGAATGTGGATAGTATTTTTTCTCTTAGATCCTTCCAAGTTGTTAAGTATAACTGCATTGCCCCTAATGGAGAAGTCCATTACATTCTATTGTGCCACAGTGTATCAATCTCTGTGTACAATGTTTTCCTGGTTCTTCTCCTTTTGCTCTGCATCAATTCCTGGAGGTCTTTCCAGGTCACATGGAATTCCTCCACTTTATTATTCCTTTGAGCACAATAGTATTCCATCACCAACATATACCACAATTTGTTCAGCCATTCCCCAATTGAAGGGCATCCCCCTCATTTTCCAATTTTTTGCCACCACAAAGAGTGCAGCTATGAATATTCTTGTACAAGTCTTTTCCCTTATTATCTCTTTGGGGTACAAACCCAGAAGTGCTATGGCTGGATCAAAGGGCAGACAGTCTTTTGGTGCCCTTTGGGCATAGTTCCAAATTGCCCTCCAGAATGGTTGGATCAATTCACAACTCTGCTAGCAATGAATTAATGTCCCAACTTTGCCACATCCCCTTCACCCTTTATTACTTTCCTTTGCTGTCAAGTTAGCCAATCTGCTAGGTGTGAAGTGATACCTCAGAGTTGTTTTGATTTGCATTTCTTTGATTATAAGAGGTTTAGAACACTTTCATGTGCTTATTAATAGTTTTGATTTCTTTGGCTGAAAACTGCCTGTTCGTGTCCCTTGCCCATTTATCAATTGGAGAATGGCTTGATTTTTTGTACAATTGATTTAGCTCTTTGTAAATTTGAGTAATTAAACCTTTGTCAGAGGTTTTTATGGAGATTGTTTCCCAATATGTTGCTTCCCTTCTGATTTTGGTTGCATTGGTTTTGTTTGTACAAAACCTTTTTAATTTAATGTAGTCAAAATTATTTATTTTACATTTTGTAATTTTTTTTCTAACTTTTGCTTGGTCTTAATATTTGTCTTTTCCCAAAGATCTAGCATGTATACTATTCTATGTTCACCTAATTTACTTATAGTTTCCTTCTTTATGTTCAAGTCATTCACCCATTTTGAGTTTATCTTGGTGTAGGGTGTGAGGTGTTGATCCAAACCTAATCCCTCCCACACTGTCTTCTAATTTTCCCAGCAGCTTTTGTCAAATAGTGGATTTTTTACTCCAAAACTGGGATCTTTGGGTTTATCATACTGTCTTAAAAAAAAAAAAACCCTTACCTTCCCTCTTGGAATCAACACTGTGTATTGGTTCCAAGGCAGAAGAGTGGTAAGGGCTAGGCAATGGGGGTCATAGTCCTGGGGTGGATCTTTACCAAACTATAGACTTTAGATGGATCTTGGAGGTAAGAGGAGTTCCATGAGATGCAGGGGAATAGGATCACACCCATACTCTTGTAACTGAATTTAATTTATGAATTTATAATAAATTTAATATATACTACAATAAATTTAATATATAATATATAAGCAAATAATATAGTATATAAATAAAATAATAACAAATTTTTAAAAGAACTAAAAAAAATAAAATAAAAATCACTTTGGCAGCTAAGGGAAAGATGAAATGGTCTAAAGAGACACTTAAATCTGGGAGATCTAGTTAGTCCAGGTTAGAGGTTAGTTAGTTAATCAGTGAGCTAGCATTGAAGTGCCTACTATGTGCCAGGCCCTGGACCAAGCAATAGTAATACAAAGAAAGGGACAAGGGTGGAACCTCATCCCTGCTGGCTCATCACAGGCCAGGAGAGCAGGAACTAGACTTGTGACTCCTCTTGTCTGTATGTACATAGGAGGTGGAGCCTGAGCAGTGGCTTGAAGGAAGCTAGGGATGGTGAGAGGCCCGAGGTGAATCAGGAACACATTCCAGACATACTTCATTTCAATTCAGCAAGAATGTATTAGGTTCCTCATCTGTAAAATCATGGGGTTGGGCAATATGACCTCTGAGGCCCCCTGGGGATCAAAATCATTGATCCTATGACCCAGAGTGAATACTCTAATGTGGAAAATTATGCTGAGATGTTCATGCCCAGGGAGTGTCCCTTTCTGTCGAGGTGTAACATGACAACAACTCATTATTCCTTCTTAGTAGCTTAATTGATCAGAATTCTTGACTTGCTCCCCTCAGAAGGAGAGAGGAGAGGATGAGTTCAGGGAGAAAGGGGGCCGGTGGTAGAAGGTAGATTGTCCTAACTAAAGAGTTGCTTTTTGTTTTTGTCTTGGGGAACTTTGAGTGGGGCAAGGGCTCACTTATTAAGACAGAAAAAGAACTAGGAATATCATATGGGCTAGCAACAGTAGGATTATAGACTTCTTGTAGATTTAAAGCTAGGAGGAATTCTAAAGATCATCTTTAAAAAGTTGTTTTAATTTTTTTTTAAACCAAGATCTTATTTTAAAGTATATTGTGATACATGGTTCAATGGGGTATGAGTGGGGATGTAGACTCTAAGTGATCACTCTCATGCAAATACTAATAATATGGAAATAGGTCTTGATCAATGACTCATGTAAAACCCAGTGGAATTGTGCTTCAACTGGGGGGGAGGGAAGGTGGGGAGGGAAAGAACATGAATCATGTAACCATGGAAAAATATTCTAAATTAATTAAATAAAATTTTAAATTAAAAAACATAATTTGGTAACTATATTTCAAAGAAATTACTTTTCTTTTGTAATCCCCTATATTTTATTTTAGTCATGTTTTTAACATTATTCATTAGACTAAGTTCCTTGAGCAGGAACAGTTTTTAAAAAATTGTTGTGGGGGGGGTGTCTTTTTTTACATCCCATTTTATGTAATAGATGCTTAATAAATGCTAGCTGAGGGCCAACAAAGTAGCTCATTGGATAGAGAGCCAGGCCTAGAGACAGGAAATCCAGGATTCAAATCTCAGCTCAGATGCTTCCTACCTATGTGATCTTGGGCAAGTCACTTAACTCCAATTGCCTGGTCCTTACCTCTCTTCTATTGAATGTTAAGACAAGAAGGAAAGGATTGGGGAAAATATTGTGATAGTTGTATTTCAAAATAATTTTATTTGTAATCCTCTATATTTTATTTTATTCATTTAAAAACATTATTCATTAGACTGAGTTCCTTGACCAGGAACTATTTTTTTGTTATTGTTGTGGGGTTTTTTTTGTCTTTCTTCCTTTTTTTTAAAAACACTTATCTTCTGCCTTGGAATCAATCAATACTGGGTATTGGTTCCAAGGCAGAAGAGTCCTAAGGGCTAGGCAATGGGGGTTAAGTGACTTGCCCAGGGTCACACAGCTGGAAGTATCTGAATCCAGATTTGAACCTAGGACCTCCTATCTCTAGGCCTGGCTTTCAATCCACTATGCTATCCAGCTGTTCCCCTTTTGTCTTTCTTTATATCCCTTATTACATAATAGGTGCTTAATAAATGCTAATTGACCATCTGAGAAGGGGGCCCATAGGCTTCTCCAGACTGTCAAAGGGGTCTGGCACAAAAACATTAAAAAAGAACCCCTAATCTAATGCAACTCCTACATTTTCCAACTGAGGAAACTGAGTCTTAGAAATTTTAATTTTCTACCCCTGTGTCACATAGGTGGTAATAAGCAGCAAAACCAGAATTCAAAATCAGTTCCTCTCACTCCAAACCTGTCATTCACTCCCTCTTCTAAATTACCCTACCCAGGTTCTAGATTATGTAACATATCTTTAGATACTTCAATCAATTTGAATTAGAATCTAGAACTTTGTATTCTTTAACTCTTTCTTATTGAAATCTTAGTGACTTTATTTTGTTCTAGTTTTCCCTTAATTTTTCTAATAATTTTTATTAAAAAGCAAACAAACAACCAAACCTCTTATCTTCTGTCCTAGTAACAACTCTAAGATGATAGGGCAAGCACTAGGCAAAAGAAGGTTAAATGCTTTTCCATGTTCACATAGGTAGGAAGTGTCAAAAGCTAGATTTGAACCCAGGTCCTCCTGGATCTGGGACTGGTGCACTATCCATTATGCTACCTAGCTTCCCCTTTTTAGTAATTAAAAACAAAAACAAAACTTCAACTATTTTCTAGTGACCTGGGGGAAGGGGGGGATGAAGATCTTCTACCCACTGGTCATCACACCTTCTCTCTGATAGTACATCTAAGTACTATCAGAGAGAAGGTGTGCCCCCACTGGTTGACTCTGGTGATGACAGCCCATTTGAGGACTAGAACGAACTGGGAGATAGAGCAGAACCCTAGAAATAAAAACAGAGATGGAGACTAGCAGATGGAGGATGGCCAAACAAACTGTGGTACAGGAATGTAGGGGAATACATTATTACTGAGTAGTAAGGAACAATAAAGATAGAAAAAATGATAAACTAAGCACTATGTCATTATAATTATACATAATTACTTGAGCAAGCTTGGCCCATGACTTGATATGAGAATGTACTTCCTCATTTCATTACAGAGGTGGAAGGCTATGGGGGCAGAACAAAGCATATACCCTTGGACTTGATTGATGTATTGGTAAATTTTGCTCAGTAGCTTTTTTCTTCCTTCTTTAAAAAAAAAAATATCTCATAAGAGGGGTCAGCTAGGTAGTAGCTAGGACAGAGCCAAGCCTGGAGTCAGGAGGAAGATCTGGGTTCAAATGTGGTCTCAGACACTTCCTTGCTGTGCCCTTCTGTCTGAAGAGTTGTTACTGAGACAGGAAGTAGAGGTTTAAATAGAAATACATTCTCCTATAAGGGATGACTTCCTAGATGGGAGGGATGAAGGGATATATTGAGAAATAAAGGTCATATGAAAACAAACATACCAATAACAAAATTTTAAAATTAATTTAGAATATTTTTCCATGGTTACATGATTCATGTTCTTTCCCTCCCCTCCACCCTCTCCCATAGTCAATGTACAATTCCACTGAGTTTTACATGTGTCATTGTTCAAGACCTATTTCCCTATTATTAATATTTGCATTAGGGTGATCACTTAGAGTCTACATCCTCAATCATATCCCCATCGAACCACATGATCAATCATATGTTTTTGTTCTGTGTTTCTGCTCCCACAGTTCTTCCTTTGAATGTGGATAGCGTTCTTTCTCATAAATTCCTTTGGATTGTCCTGGAACATTGCACTGCTGCTAGTAGAGCCCAATATCAAATTTTGAAAGAAGAAAATGTAGGAGGTTAACTGGATGATCTTCATTTCCTTCCTTGGAGATTCTTTCATGAGATAGGCTAGATGAATTTGTTCTGTTGCTTCCATAGAATGTCAGAGTGACAAATGAAGATCAGATAGATCTAGTTTCAACTCCTGCTTCTGGACACTTAATTGTGTAATTCGCCACAGTGGACAAGTTACTTCACTATTTCCTTGAGTTTTGGTCTCATCAGTAAAATGGAGACAATACAGAGTTCCTGAATATATTTTTTTAAGTAGCTCTCAAAGGAGATAATCTATATAAAGCACTTTGCCAATTTTAACAAAGTTATATTATCTAAAGCTATGTGAATGTCAATTGTTGTTATTTTGTTATTGATTGTGATACTTATGGTGTTATTCCTACACTGTTTAGGCTCCTACTCCTGACACCTTTTTGTGTTTTCTTGGCAGACATGGAGAAATTTCCTTTCCCAGCTCATTTTACATAGGAGGAACTGAGACAAACTGAGTTGTGACTTGCTCAGGGTCATATAGATTGTATCTGAGACAAGATTTGAATTTGGGGAGATAATTCTTCCTGGCTTGCGGCACAGCACTCCATCCACTGCCCCCACCATCAAAATACATTTGCTACAGTCTAAAATTGTGGTTAGTTGGGAAGTCTGGGTTTGGAAATGACTGATGATTTCTACTATTCCTAATTTCTAAATCAGTCAGCCAGTGAGTCAAATAATGTGAATGACTTTCAAGAGCTGTTTTGGTAGAATGGTGCTATAAGAAACCAGACTTTAAAGGATAGAGAAATAGTAGCTTAGTCGAGGGAGGAAGGTAGCACAGATGACTTTTTCTACTTTAGTTGTGGACCCAATTAATGAATTGTGTGTGAGAAGGAGTAGCAGCAGTGGAAATAATAGTAGTTATAGCAGTGTTGTTCCGTCCTGTCCTACTCTTCCGGACCCACATTTGGAGTTTTTCTTGGCAAAGATACTTCAGTAGTTGGTCATTTCTTTCTCCAACTCATGTTACAGATGAGTAAACTGAGGCAAACAGGATTAGGTGACTTACAGAGAATCATACAGCTGTGCGCCTGAATGCCTGAGGTCAAATTTGAACTCAGGTCATCCATATATCCAGATCAGTGCTCTATCTGCCATACCTAGCAGCAGCAGCAGCAGCAGCAGCAGCAGTAGTAGTAGCACAAATATTGTGCTAAAATATATGTATTTACCATCCAAGCAGCTTCTATTATACCTGGGTACACCTCAGTGAGGGATATTTCATTTCCCCAGGTAGTTTTAGGAAATGTAATTGCATTGAAATTTCTGAGTTACAAATCAGAAGATTTTAGGAAAAGGGATTAAGATATTTTACAAAACAAAAGATCCAAAGTGCCTGGGGTATAATGCAAATTAAATGGGGAGGGGAGGTGGAGGAATTAAAAGGGAAACAAAATTAAGAACTCTGGGGAAAGTTTCCGTAAAGGGCAGGAATTTAAATATTGCCCAAGGAAATGGAAATTCACTTTTAAATATTCTGTAACAACGGGGGGGGGGGGGGGGGGGGGCACACACACCCCGTAGTATCCTAATGATTCAGTAAGAGCATAACTTTCCCCTAAATGCTTCCCTTTTTAAAGAAGTGACAGTCACTGGGGGACTAACTGCCTCAAGAGGACACCAATTCCCATCACATTTCTGGCTACAAATGTGTGTGGGGTCCTCCCTTTGGATTTTGCTTTTGCAATTTTGGCAGGATTAAACACTTGAGAGTAGTAGTAAGCAGTCACTCTGACCAGAAATTTGGAAGCCAACTTGTCAGTTGTAGATTAAGGGATATTTCTAAGTTCCAAATAGTTTCAGCATCTTATTCTAACCTGGAATAATTTCCTATTGCTTATTCTGTTAATATGATGTGACTTTTAACACCCACGTATTTTGTTTTTCCCCACTTTCCCACTGAATAACTAAAGGTATTTCCCATATGTGGCTAAAATAGAAAGAAGAAAAGCAAGATCATTCAGACCACAACAGAGTTATCGCTGCTTGTATTTAAAAGAATCGATGAGCATTTTGGATAAATGGAAGGCAATTGTTTTCTATAATGTTCATATCTGCGCGATTTACTTTGGCTTCAGTGATCATGCTGACCTATTCCAGAAAGTCTGTTTTAGATAACATGAGCTCTACATTCAACATGCCTTTGTTCTTTATGAATGGGAGTGCTTTAGGGACATAGTCTCAAACAATGTTATTGATCTAGCCAAATCTTAAATTTCTAAAGAAATAGTTGACTGAAGATTAGCAGGTGACACGTCAGTCAGCTCTACTTTAAATTGTTCAAGTGTTGATTTCAGACCTGGAGTGAGAACTCCCTTAATTCCCCTGCTCCAACCTCCTCTAAACCTCTTGAAGGCTTCACCCTTCCTTGCTTCCTTTCTGTACAAAAAAAGGCAAGCCTCCTCTTTGCTCCTCAGTACCTTTGATCTCCTCCCCTCCATTGTCCTCTGGGACTTTGCTCCAGTAATCATTGACATTCTTAGCACTTTTTAAAGCTTTCCCTTTTTACAGACTCCTTCCCTCTCACCTACACAAAAGATCAGTTCATCCCTATCTTAAAATAACAAACAAACACCTTCCTTTGGCATTGCTATCCCCAATAATATCCTATTTTACTTCTCTCCTTCGCTGCCAAACTTCTTGCAAGAAGAGGTGTCTGTGAGTATATATGTGTTTGAGGTCTTCCTACTTCTCAGCCTTTGCATTAAGTACTCGGAATATATTCCAAAGAATTCCAAAATAACTCCTCCCAAAATAACTCAATCCCAAAATAACTCTCACTGTTGTTCTGACTCATCATGAGCCTATTTGGGGTTTCCCTGGCAAAGGTACTGGAGTGGTCTGCCATTTCTTTCTCCAACTCATTTTATAGATGAGTTAACAGGTAAAAAGGGTTAAGTGACTTGCAGAGAGTCCTACAGGTAGTGTCTAAGGCCAGGTTTGAATTAGGAAGATGAGTCTCCTGGACTCCAGACCCAGTGCCACCTAGCTGCCCATAGTCATCGATGCCCTCTTAATCGCCAAATTCAAAGGCCCTTTTTCTTGTACCCATTTAAAAATTTTTGCACTTAAATGCTTTTTCTTTCTTAATTCATTTCTCCATGCTGGAGATGATCATCATGTTGATTTCCAGTAGGAGGAGTGTCACAGTTATTATAGTACAACCCCCCTTAATAGTATAGCTAGAGTCTAATTTGGAAATATTTCAAGGCTCCTGCCAGGTCTTTATAACTACCATAATGATCCCTGAAATTGGTGCTGTATATCTCTTAGGCTGACATCCTTCTTTACCACTAATTTTCTGGATTTTGTAACAGGCTTTGAGGGGCCAGTTGCTACTTTTTCTTCCTTTTCCTCCATCTCCTGCTCCTTCTCCTTATTCTCCTCACCCTCTTCCTTCTTCTCTTTGTCCTCCTTCATCTCTTTTGATAGATCCTGGGACCAAAGCTGTCCTTTCCTCCTTTCCCCAATCCCTGCTGAGACCAATAGCTCTCCTTTCCCCTGCACCTGCTGGAACCCCAGAACAAAGCAAGTAGTTCCACTTCCTTAAGGAAGTAAGAGGGCACTCTTACTTCCCATGCTGTGACATGACAAATCCATGCTGACTTGATGTTCTGAATTTATACTGTCTGTACCATACTAAGGACTATAGAGCCTGAGAACCAAAAGCCTCCACCCCCAAAGCCAATCTCCTTAGGACTCTCCAATCATCTGGACACAAGCACCCCACTTAGCCCAACAGAGACAATCTAGATTACCTCATCCCAGACTACCACCCTATAAAAGATTGCCCTCTTCTCCACCCCAGTGGAGACCCCTCACCATCTGTAGGTTTGTGAGCTCCTCCCTTGCTCTCCCTTCTTCCTCTTTCCTCTTCCTTTTCCACAATAAAGCTTTGCTATATTACTTAATCTCTCTGTCTCATTTGCTTCAGATCAGACCATGTCAGTCAGATCTGACATCTTTCTCTTCCTTCTTCTCTGAATATCTTCCTACATTCTAGAACCTTTAATGGATGTGGGATATTGGATCCTCTAGGAATTTTTTTGAGGTATCATTTATATATACATATACACATAAAACATAACACAATAGGCAATATAATAATACAATACATATAATTTGTTATAAATATGTAATAAATTATAGTAAATATGCTTTTTTAAGACAAACAAATTCTCACATTAGTTATGCCCAAGAATCGGTCTCATTCTTTTATTTTCCCTTCCTCCTCCCCATACATTAATATTTACAAGCTATAAGTTATTATCTGCTCTCTTGGGAAGGTAACACGATATATTGTGATATATCATATTATCTACTGTAAAAATTAAATTAGTCTCTATTAATAAAAGTATTATATTTTATGAGGTTTATTAAAGATTATTAGAAATCAAGAAGTAAAGAAATACAAAATGAGAAAAATCACGTGCCTAGGGCTGATTAGCCCATTCAAAACCCCCTGCAATTAGCTTACCCACTACATCATTGCAATGGAAGAGGGTGAAGTAGACATTGCTACCAGTTAAATACTCCTTGAGATCTCACCCAGGTGGAGACTCATGTGAGATTATAGGGAAATCTGGGAAGTACTAAGAACTTCTGGGGATTGAAGTCTAGGGTTCAAATCTCCATTTTATACTACCATCATATAATACATATTTCCCTGTTTGTCAAGTTGTGAAACAAGGCACATATTGCTTACACTAAAGGAAAATTCATGAAGGAAGTAAAGTGAAGTATGTTTCAATCTGCATTTAGAATCAGATTCCTTCTTTGGTGGTGAATATCTTTTTTCATCATGAGCCCCTTGGAGTTATCCTAGATCCTTCCCTTGTTGAAAATAGTTAAGCCTTCTGAAGTTGATCTTTATATATTATTATCATTACTATGTACAATGTTCTCTTGACCCAGTTCACTTCACTCCGTATCACTTCATGTAAGTCTTTCCAAGTTTTTCTGAATTCATTCTGTTCTTCATTTCTTGTGGGACAATAGTTTTCCATTCCACAAGCATATACCATGTGTTCAGTCATTCCTCAATCCAGATTCCAGTTCTTTGCCCCAACAAAAAGAGCTTCTATAAATATTTTAGAACATATAGCTTCTTTTTCTTTGTCCCTAATCACCTTAGGAAATAAGCTCAATAGTGGTATTGCTTGGTCAAAAGGTATATACAATTTTATAACTCTTTAAGTATAATTCCGGATTGCTCTCCAAAATAGTTGGAAGAGTTTGCAGTTCCATCAACTATGTGTTAGTGTCCCTATTTTTCCACATTCTCTCCAACTTTTGTCATTTTGCCCTTTCATAATTTTTGTCAATCTGATAGGTGAGATGATATCTCAGAGATATTTTGATATGCATTTTCTCATCAATAATGATTTAGGACATTTTTATATAGTCATATATAGCTTTAATTTCTTCATCCAAAAGCTCTCCATATCTTTTGATCATTTATCAACTGGGAAATGACTTATATTCTTATGTATCTGACAAAGTTCTCTACATATTTTAGATATGAGATGGAGATCTGAGAAACCGGCTATAAAAAATCCCCCCCCACCAAATTATAGCTTTTCTTCTAATCAAGGCCACATTAATTTTAGAACAAATTTTTTTTCAATTTTATATATTTGAAATTATTCATTTTACATTTCACAATGCTTTCTATATTGGTTTATTCATAAATTCTTCTCCTTTCTATAAAGTTGATAGGTAATATGTTCCCTGTTCTTTAATTTGCTTTTAATCTCTCCCTTTATAAGTAGGTCTTATATCCATTTTAATTTTTATCTTGGTAAATGATCTAAGATATTGGCCTAACCCTAGTTTCTGCCAAATTTCTTCCCAACAATTTTTACCAAATAGTGAACTCTTATTCCCAAAACTTGGACTTTATCTCTGTATCCACTTCTTACTACTATTCTCTTATTTTTCCTTCCCTCCTTTCTTTAAACTGCCTGTTTGCACCTCCATCTTTATTTTTGGAAGAAGGGAAAAGATAGTGAAATTCAAACTCTTTGTATTACTCTGGGTCTTGTGATAAATTTGGTGAATGAGGAAGTTGGCCCTAAAACTCAACATAATTGATTTAATCTTTTTTGGATTTCAGGTATCCATTCTATTTTTTACCTTCTCTACAATACAAAATCAAGAGTTGATGGAAAATAGAAAGAAAAGTTAGAAAACATTTCTTCCCTATCAGGACTGAGGATCTAATACATACCCTTTACTTAGATTTTTAAAAAATGAGGGAAGTGGGGGCAGCTGGGTAGCTCAGTGGATTGAGAGCTAGCCCTAGAGACGGGAGGTCCTAGGTTCAAATCTGGCCTCAGACACTTCCCAGCTGTGTGACCCTGGGCAAGTCACTTGACCCCCATTGCCTAGCCCTTACCACTCTTCTGCCTTGGAGCCAATACACAGTATTGACTCCAAGACGGAAGGTAAGGGTTTAAAAAAAAATGAGGAAAGTGGGGGCAGCTTGGTAGCTAAATGCATTAAGAGCCAGGCCTGGAGATGGTAGGTCCTAGGTTCAAATTTGACCTCACTTCCCAGCTGTGTGACCCTGGGCAAGTCACTTAACCCCCATTGCCTAGCCCTTACCACTCTTCTGCCTTGGAACCAATACACAGTATTTATTCCAAGATGGAAAGTAAGGGTTTTAAAAAATAAAATAAAAAATAAAAATGAGGGAAGGAACCCCTTTAATTGTATTGTTACTCTTTAGAATCTCAAATCACCATTATCCTTATCTAAAGGACAAGAAAAACTAATCAATTCAAATTTATTTGTTGATGTTATTTTTCATAAGGATTATTTAGGTTTGTGAAGTTCTGGAGGAGCAATAGGAAGCTGACATTGTGGTATGACATCAACCAAGTAAGGAATATCCTCTGGACCTTCTCACCCCACCCTCCAAAAAAAATGCCTCCCTCGACCTTAAGTTCATTCACTAATGGTTTGCAAGTATTAGGAGATTAAATTATAAAAATCTGCCATTCAACAATTAGAATTAATCCTTAGAAATTAGTATACACTCTCCTCTTCCACCCAACTCAGACTCCCCTTCTCTGCTTATGCTGCTACTGCCTCTGCCCTCTGCCACTGGTCCAGGAGTGTTACAAGCTCCCTTTGCCATGGATGGTTATTTTAAGATGGACCAACAGAAATCGCAAGCATGGAAGGACACTGCTAACTAGCTGTGCATCAACTCCATCTAAGCCACCACTGAGGTCACCTTGGCTAATCCCACATCATGTTACTGTGCAGCTGAGATAATGAGAGTCTACTTCTTCCACACCATGAAGTATAAACCACAAAACCCAAAGGACCCCACTGATGACCTCTTTGTGCTTTCCAAGGGTCATGAGGCTCTCAGTCTTTACAAAGTCTAGACTAAGGTGGACTTCCTGCCAGGGGTCTAGCTGTTGAACTTGAAGAAAATCAGCTCCATTCTGGACAACCACCCAGTCCCTAAACAAACCTTTGAAAAAGGGGCTACTAGCTCTCTGGGTCAAGGGCTTGAAGCAGTTTGTGTAATGACCCCTACACAGGCAAAAACTTCCACCATGCCAGCTGCCATGTCTATTGTATGCAGGGTAATAAGGAAGTGTCTGAAGGCTCTGGGTAGAAGGCTATAGCCTTTTTAAGATTCTACAGATTGGACAACCTGATGGTCATCCTTTACATTAACTAGTTGGGTCAGAGTGCCCCTGCCCCATGACAATACCAAGTGGACATGTACCAAAAGCAATGTGAATCCTCTGAGTGGAATGCAACAGTGTGGAGGAACTCTGCAAGGTATTTGACCAGGGCAAGCATAAGCTACTGACTATCATCATAAGGACATATAAAGGCAAAGGAATTTCAGGTGTGGAAGATAAGGAATCTTGGCATGGGGAAAAAAAACCCAACAACATGGTAGAACAGGTCATTGAGGAAATATGTGGCCAATTCCAAAGCAAGAAGATTCTAGTGACCCTCCCCCAAGAAGATCACTCACAGTTTACATCACCAACATCCAGATACCATCTTCAACAAATTACAAATTTGGAGGCAAGACAGTCTCTCTCAAAGCCTAAGGGTGGCATAACCCTGGACAAACTGGGTCATGCCAGTGACTCTGTGATTGCCCTGTATGGAAACACCAAGAATTCTACCTTTTCTGAACTCTTCAAGCAGGAGCATCCCAATCACTTCACTGAGTGTTTCATTGTAGAATAGAACATGGTGAGTATCACATGGGGTGTGCCACTTGGGATCGGACCATGCCTTTCTGTAACACATTTGCTGTCTTCTTCACCAGGGCCTTTGACCAGATCTGGATGGCAGCAGTTTCTAAGAGTAACATCAACCTGTGTGGCTCAGCCTGTGTGGTGTCCATCTGTCAAAATGGTCCTTCTTAGATGGCCTTCAGAGATGTTTTCAAGTTCTAGAGCATTCCCAATGGGAGTCTTTTACCTAAGTGATGTGGCTGGCTACTGAGAAATTGGTGGAGTTAACTGCCAATACAGAGGGCATCTGTTTCTTAAAGATCAGTACCAAGAGAATGAAATCATTTATAGCAACACTGAAGACTTCAAGGTTGGCCAAGCTAAAGTGGTCCTGAAAAGCAAGAATAACCAGGTAACTGCAAATGGGGCTAGAGTGATCCTCCATGAAGACTTGACAACTGCAGAGCAGCTGAAGAAAGAAAAGATCAATTTTGGAGAACTTGAACAATTGAACAATTAAACCTCTGGATAAGAAATTCCTCCTTAGTAGTGCTCGTACAACCAATGACTGAATTCTGATGGGAAAACCATTACTATGAAGGTGGCCTAGGAGATGGTATAGTTGCTGCCATAGTGGGACCACTCCCACTCACTTGCTAATTGGCAGCACCCTGAGAAGCAGGACGTCAGGGTAACTGCTAAAGATATTTGGGATCCATAAGAATGCTATTCTTTATCTTCCATCTTAGAATCAATTCTGTGCATTGGTTCTGTAAGAGGAACTGGACTTAATCTGCCGGCAGAACAGAGAGAAGCACATCTGGCAAGCTGGAGAATTCTGCAGGAATGGGGGAAGGGCAGGAAGGAGAGAGAATTCTGGGAAAGGGGAGGAAGTGACTTGATCTGGACAGTTGGAAAGATTTTTCTCCTCTCTGAGAAGGGACCAGCAAGGTAGACCCAGCAGATCTCTGAACCAGCACTTATCAACTCCTATGAAAGCTTGTCCTAATACCCCAAGAAGACGGTTAATGGTATAGGACTTCAACTACAAGCTATTCATTCGAAGAAAGATTTCCTCCAGATCCCCTAAAGTCCTGGACTGGTTATAGTTGTCAAGGCAGAGAGCCAGGGCTTCTTCACTAACTGACCCCAAGGGGACAGATCAACAAAGCCTGATCTGCCAGACCTTTGGGAGAAGGGGTTTCAGTTATTCTAGGGACCCCCTGCTCCCTCTTCCCTTCTGCCTCATTCCTAAACTCATCTGCCCTATCCCTTGCCTTGTTCCCTTAGAATAAAACAGTTTAATAAGAACAAGTGACTGGCTCCATCACATCTAGAGAGAGGCTTGAAGTTGGGGGGAGGGAAGTGACATTCCTCTCCCAGGGAGAGAGAAGCTAACTGCATCAAGCCTGTTTAGCCAAGTCTCTGAGGGAACAGAAGTTAAGATAGGCAACAGAGTGGGGTTTGTCAGAGAGAGCTGAGAAGGAAGACAATCCATCCCCTCTCTCTCTACTTGACTCAGCTCCATCTTTACCTCACTCTGGTCCTGACCCAGCAGGGAGGGAAGACTCCATTCTCTCCTTGCCCTCATATTACAGTTATATTACAGTTCCAAGTATACCTTGTCAAAAGAGTGGTAAGGGATATCAATGGGGATTAAGTGATTTGCCCAGGGTCACACAGCTGGGAAGCATCTGAGGCCAAATTTGAAGCTAGGACTTCCCATCTCTGGGCCTGGCTATCGATCCACTGAGCCACCCGGCTGCCTCCAAGGAGGCTTTGTCTTAAGCCCAAGATACCAGTTGGTGCTGCCAAACCAAACCAAACCAAAAAATACACGAAATAACTTCTTTTTCTACTGAGGATCAATAAAAGTAATTAATAAAAATATCTTGGGGGGGGGGAGGAAATCAGTATACCTCCATAAATACCAAACTCCCAAGGCTACTTGTTGGACCTCAGCGTTTGGAAAACTATGCCAGTAGAGCCCAAACTTTGACCTATTCTACCTGACTAAAAGGTGGGTCATTAGAAGAAAGAGGAGAAAGAGCACTGTCAGGTAGGGAAGACTTCGAAATAAAAAATATAAATTCTTCAACAAATGAAATTTGATTATTGGGCTTACTGGCTTGTAACTAGCAATAGTGCTTGAGTCTTCTGTTTTTGGATGAACCTAGCTAACGATGAATAGACTTTCAAGTAAATAATGAAGACCTTTTCCCCTACCCAAGGTATGGTAGGAGCAATATCCTAAACCTTGCCCCATGCAAGTTAGGCTACTTTTTCCATAGAAGTCATTGAGACCATCTTCAAGGCTTGTTTGGCCCAGGAGACTAAAGGCTCAGACTATTTACATCACAGCCTCATCTCCAGAGTACCAAGCAGCCACCATGATCTCTCCTTTGATCTCCAGCCAAACTCCAGTGCTTGTGAGTTGGTCATGATGCCAAGGGAACTTCACTTAGCTGAATCAGCATGAGGCACCTTTAATATCTAGCCTTGTTGAATCTACTCCTCCTGCTATGACTGAGCAATGTCCTTTGGTAACTGTTGAATGACCCATGAGTTTTTTAGTGTTCCAGTATCAGGGGACAAATCAAAGTTAGACCCAGCCCAGAGCACAGGTCAATCCATGGAAAGGATAAAATAAAGCAAACAGGAAAAGGCCAGTTCAGTGTTCTTTCCATTACAATCGCTATTTGTCAGAATGACATCCATTTCAAGTTTTAAAGTTTGCAAAGCATTTGCACCAATCTCAAAAGAACTGTGAGTCATTTACAGATCTGTTGCTATGTCACTTCATTTGTATCCATTTCTTCATGACCCCATTTGGGATTTTCTTGGCAAAAATACTAGACTGGTTTGCCATTTCCTTTTCCAGTTCATTTTACAGATAAGGAAACTGAGTCAAATAGGGTTAAATGACTTGCCCAGGGTCACACTGGTAATAAGTATCTAAGGTCACATTTGAACTGAACTCAGATCTTCCTGATTCTAGACCGGTGCTGGCAAAGACATGGCACCCATGCAGAGCCAGCACTCTGGGAACTGCTTTGTTCTCCCTCTTCCCAATGTGGGAGGACAATTTTTTTTGCATGCCCCACCCCTCTATCCAGCCACCCAAAGCAAGTACTTTCTCCTTCAGCTCTCTCCAGTAATGTGGGGGACTCACAGACAGCTTTGCCCTCTGGCCACTCAAACTCTAAAGGTTCACCAATGCTGCTTGAGGGCTATCCACTGCCCTACATAGCTGCTTCTAGCTGGCATTTACACCTATTAACCGCATTTTGTAAATTAAGAAAATGCAGGCTGAGAAAGATTGAGTGATTTTTCCAGGGTTACACAGCTAGTTCTGAGCTGGGAAATGATTAGAACCCAGGTCTCCTTGACTCCCCAAGTGTTTAATATCACTTTTTGTGGTATCAAAGAATTGCGAGAGATGCAAATTGGCTGAAAGTTGACTAGACAAATTGTATACATGAATGGAATAGAATATTATTGCACTATAAGAAATACTGAACAGAATGAATACAGAGAAGCATGAAAAGACTTATGAACTCATACAAAGTAGCAGAATCATAAACATGTGATATACACAATGACTAATACAATCTTAATAGAAAAAACAATGAAACAGCTGAAAAACGTTGCAAAAGTATCAAGCTTGGCCTCAAACAAGAAATAAAACATTTTCCTCTGCTCCTTTAAAGAAGTAGGGAACTCAAACGTGTAGAATACTGCAGTTAATATGGTTTATATTTTAATGTGTTGATTAATTTTACTGAATTTTTTAAAACTTCCCTATTTAGAAAAAAAAATTCTGTTATATGGGATGATTCTTTTGGAAGAAGAGGGGGAGAAATAAAGAGGGAAATCTAGCCACTATAAAAACAAAAGATAACAATAAAATTTGTTATTTTAAAAAATGATGCTTTTTTTGCAGCAGATATGGCAAAAGAGATAACTTTGTTCCATGATTCACTTTGGATGTAATATGTATATCTAAGGTATTTATCATTATCAGAGACGATAACGAGATTGGATTTGATGTTTCTTGTAGGAAAATCCCTGAAGAGGGAACTCCTACTGATATGTCAACTTCTTGGTTTTAGGGATTTGCCTAGACCACTGAGAGTTTAAGTGACTTGTTTAAGGTCTCACAGCCAGTTCATATTGAACATGGAACTTGAAGCCAGGTCTGACCCACTCAGAGTCCAGATCTCAAACTCATTCTCTCAAGCTGCATTTCATGTCATGGAAAATACTCTGAGTCTATGCCATACAAAAGAAGTAATCCCCAGTTACAGTAAGATTTTCCAAATGCTTCCATTCTCAGATGACTTATTGTCTTAATATAATTAATTATATTAATTGCACCATAATTAACTGTACCCCAGAACTATAAAGTCTCTCCAATGAAATCCATAGCAATGTAAAAGAAATTGGTCTAGTCATCTGCATTGGAGAAACAAAGTCAATGAAAATATATATATTACCCAAACACACATCTGAACAACCTGCTGAGTTTCTCCCTTAATATTTTGGACAAGCAATGTAAATAGACAGTAAGTTGGACATAGAATTAAATAAGACATGGAGACTGAGCTGGATCCCATTTGGGAAACTAATCATTTCAAAGTGCTTCCTGCCACAAAAGCTTATCTCTTGGGGCAGTTAGGTAGCTCAGTGGGTAGTGTTAGCTCTGGAGTTGGGAGGATCTGGGTTCAAATCTGCCCTCAGAAACTTGCTAGCTATGCAACCTCTGGTAAGTCACTTAACCCCAATTGCCTAGCCTTTATCACTCTCCTATCTTGAAACAGACACTTTTATTCATCCTAAGATAGAAGGTAAGGGTTTAAAAAAGGGGGGGCAGACCCTTATTTCTTGAACAACAATATTCCTCAGTGAACAACTATATTCCTGAATCATAAAGCAACACCATTTTTTTCCAGTTCTTTGCCACTATACATTTTTGTACAACATGAGTTCTTTTCCTTTAATTTTTTTGGACCTCCTCATTATACAGAAGAAGATTTTGGATCTCAGGGAGGATCTTGCTGAAGATCTCAGAGTTCGTTAGTGGCAGAGCCTGGTCTCCAGGTCAAGGACTCATTATATATACTTGTAAGGCATTTTAGGTCCAATCCCTTCTTCAAGCATGAAAAGCTTCTCCATTATCCCTGACAAGTGATCATCTGGTCTCCATTTCATGGAATCTCAGAATTTGAGGAACCTCAGAGGTCATTTAATGCAATCTGTCCCTATATAGGAATCTCCTCTACAATATCACTAATAAATGGTTATCCAGGTCACTTTCAAAGACCCCAAACTCAGGAGCTTTGGGGACAACTAATGGATTTTTAGATAGTTTTCATCATTAGGAATTTGTCCTTAAATTTAGCTGATAAAAGTCAACCTTTATTCAACTTCATCCTTTGCTCCTCTTTTTGCCCTCCAGAGTCAAACAGAATAATCTATATTTCTTTTCCCACATAAGACCTCTTCAAATGTTTGAAGACAATTATTCATTCTCCTCCCTAGACTTTCCTTTCCTAGACTTCAGACTTCTCAAGCTTCTGATAGGCATTCTTACTTCCTTCAATCATTCCTCACATGTGATCTTCACCAACATAGTCATCATCAAGTTTTTTTACTCCTGTCATGATCCAGCCTATCCCTCTTGAAATGTAAAATACAAAACCAAATGTGTTGTTCCAAATGTGGTCTAGGCAGAATAGACCAGGATTTTTTTTTAATTTTCCAGAAGCTGGCAAAATTGAGGAGGCAGAATAGCCTTTCCAAGAAAACCTGGTCTTTCTCCCAGAGATTAGAAGCCATTTAGCCTTGTGTGATTAAAAGTTTACTTTGTTTCTTATGCCAGCAAATGTGATAAAGCTGATAAACAGAATCTCTATTAAACTGTATCATTTCATGAATGTGTCAAGGAGGGAAGGTGTCTGGGAATAATCAGTGAGGTGAAAGAAATTTAAAAGGAAATCTGAATCTACTAAGTTAGGATTTTTACCTGGGGATCATGACAAAAGAAGTGAATTGTGCATTTTTGCAATTTTCCAGGGCAGAGAAAGAGCATTTACTCTGATTTCTCTGGATCAAAATGAGACAGCAACAGTACAGAAAACTAATGAAATGAAAAATAATTTCAAAAGAAATTTGAAAGGAAACCTTTTCCCAGAGAAGAGGGGCCTAGAAAATGATTAAAGAGAAAATAATGCTCAAAGGAAGAAGGGAGAGAGGAAAGAAGCATTCATTAAGTACCTATGTCCAAGGCACTATGCTAAATACTTTACAAATATTATGTCATTTGATCATAAGAGAGAAGTATCATATCCCACAAAAATTTGGAAGGAAAGTAAAGTGACTGAAGCTCTGCCTACCTGTTCACTGGCCTAGCATCAAATGATGCTGTTATTATAGAACTATCATTTCTCTCATTTTGGTCTCTAGCCTTCAATTAACACAATCTCAGGTCTCATTAACTTTCATGGTTGGTGTGTCTTATTGCTGATGTATATAAAGTGTTCATTACTAGTCTAGCTATAACTTATCCCATCTTGTATCCAAATAGTTTCTACTTATGTGCTAGACCATATGTGCTAGACCACCAGCTTCCATCTTATTAAATTCTTCTGTTCTAGTATGTCAAAGTATTTTATGATGTCAATTTTATACAGTTTATTAGACATCCTCTTCAATTTTGTCATCAGTAATCTGCTAGGTATATCAACTACAACTTCATCTAAATAATTGATTAAAATACTGCCTAGAACAGGATTAGGCATAGAAACAGTCCTGTTGTACATGGCTAGAGACCTTCTTCCTGGTTGACATGAATTCATTACCCAATACTATCTGGAAAAATAATTCAATCAGTTTCTAATACACTTTACTATGCAATATTTTAGCCCACATTTCCACCATTTTTTCCCCTTTGAGATAGGAGGAATCTTAAGGAATAACTTGCTAAAATCTCAATTTGGATTGCAATCCAAATCCAAACGTGTATAGTATTCTTCTGTTCTACCAAGCTAGTAACCTTATCAAAACAAGAACTGTAATTCAACTCACCCTGGCTTAGAGTAATTATGACTTCTCTTTCTAAGACTTCATAATAGATCTGGTTAACAACCTATCTAATAATCCATCCATATGTAATAATTACTAGGTAGTAATTCTACTAGGTAATAATCTAAACTATAAAGAGAGAAGGAGGCTCTTTTGTTCTTCTGTAATATAGAGTAGATTGTTCCTCTATCCTCAAAAAAACCACAGGCATAAACACTCAAATCATGCTATGTTATTCAAACATAATTTCCAGGTCAAACTGTAATTAAAATAATTATCATTTACGTAATACCATAAATGTATTCAACACTTAAATCATTTACAGTGGTTAGGGACAGAAAACAGTAATTATGCAATCTAGTCTATACCATGCAAGTATATATATAAGCCCAAATCCCAGAAGAGGATTTTAGAATTATTTTCAGGAACAAATAGTATGCACTGAGGATCACATTCTGTTCTCTACCTTTCATGTACTGTATTTGAGAGCTTTATTAGGCACTCAGACTTCATCTATCTATTCTCCATTTTTCCAATTTTGATCTACAATAAAACCATGTTTTACATATGTAACTTGCTCTCCCTTCTCCTACTGCTTCATGTAGCATGAAGTTTATAGGCTAGATAAAAGGAAGATCTTCATAATTACAGCAAGTATTTATAGAGAACTCTAAAGTTTGCAAAGCACTTTATAAATATCTCATTTGGGAAACTAGGTATTATTATCATTCCAATTTTAGAGATGAGGAAACTGAGACAGACAGAGGTTAAGTGACTTGTCCAGGGTCACACAGCTAATAAATATATGAGGCTACATTTCCATTCAGGTCATCCTGATCCTGGCCCAACACCATCCACCTATCTCCTAGAAACAAGAGTTGTCAGATGCTTAGATAAGTTGTTCAGTTAAACAAATCTACTATATGTCAGGCATGCCTAAAATCTGGAGAATCAAATACAAAACAAAACAGTCTCTGTAGGGGTAGCTAGGTGGCTCAGTGAATTGAGAGCCAGGCCCAGAGATGGGAAGGTCCTGGGTTCAAATATGGCCTCAGATACTTCCTAGTTCTATGATCCTGGGCAAGTCACTTAACCCCTAATGCCTAGCTCTTACCGTCTTTCTGCCTTGAAGCTAACTCACAGTATTGATTCTAAGATGGAAGGTTAGGATTTTTTTAAAGTTTCTCCTTTCAAGGAATTTACATTCTATTAGAAAAATACTCTGAGGTCCCATATACTAAAGGGTTCAAAGTGGGATATTTGTCTAGGATACTTTCAATGGAGCTCTCCCTTTAAGTGAGGAGAAAATTAGCTTACTTTTCCAAAAAGAGGATTGATGTATGGATGCAATTAGTTATCCAGAAAATTTTAGAGCTATAAGAGAATAGACTAGTTTTGTTGTTGCTCAGGTGTTTTTCAATTGTGCCTGACCCTTCCTGACCACTTGAAAGGTTTTCTTGGCAAAGATATTGGAGTAGTTGTCATTTCCTTCTCTAGACCATTTTACAGCTGAGAAATCTGAGGCAAGGAGGGTTAAGTGACTTGCCCAGTGCCCCACAGTTAGCACCTACTTGCCCGATTAAGCTAGAGGTGAGATAAATAATTGTTACATCTGCCATGTATATATAGTTTTCAAAGCTATTTGTGCACATTATCTCATTTGGCACTCATAGTAAGCCCTAGTGGTAGGTAGTTTAAGTACCATCAAGTGAAGAAAAAGTTTCTGAGTTTAGGTTAATGACTTAAGTAAGGTAATATAGCAAGTAAAAGACCAAGGTGAGATCTTTACAAATTCAATTTTATTTTCAGATCTGAATTATCTCCCTGCCATCTCTCCTTTCTCTACTCATTGAGAAGGCAAAAAGAATATCTTAAAATCAGAGAAGACACTTCAACATAGAGAGACTTTCTGATTCCAAATCCTATGCAAGTAACACTGACATTCTATATGAGCATATGCTGATGGCAATAGTTCTCACATTTTCCATTTCCTTCTTCCCAAAGACATTCTTCATTCCCATTAGAAAGCCAACAGACATGATGGATATAAGAGTGAAAGAGGATTTTTTTTAACTAGTAAAAGTAAAAATAGATTATGAGCAGTCTTCATATTGAGCTTTTTTTTTTTCCACGAACACTGCCTAATTAACACCCACATCTTAATTCTCCTCTCAGTCTTAATTTAGTCAGGGGTTCCTACCAAAAAGTCAAAAGAAAGTGACTTCATAAGGATACTCTCATGAAGTTTAGTATTCTGTAGGAGATATTTTGAAGCTCCTTTGTGAAAAGTGCTTATTAATGACCTGGCTGTTGCTTCTATGAGTTTCTAATAATCTCCAAAGTAGATTGATAACTATCAAGATAACATCAAATAAAATGATTTAAAAATATTCCCCCCCCCTTTTTTTTGGCCTAGCAGCTGATAAATCCTTGACTTGCTTTAATAATTGTTTCACCATTCAAAGGCAGAAGAAAGCAACTGTGAAATATTAGTCAGCATGATCTCATCAGCCCATTTGTGTTCAATTATCAGCCCTACAAAGATGACTCCAGATTTCTATATTCATCTCTAATCTCTGCTGAGCTCCAACCTCAATGACCTTTTTTGACCATCTCAAGTTGCATCTCAGACTCAACACATCCAAAAATGAACTCATTATCTTTCTCCCTATGTCTACTTTTCTAAACTTCTCTATTAGTTTTTATTTAATTTAAATTTAATTTTTCTCTCCTACACCCCTCTTCCATCTATTGAAAGTGCAAGGAATATGATACCCATCATACCTATATAATCATACAAAACATATTTCTTCATTAATCATGTTCCCCCACCACTAAAAAAAAACTCAGAAAAATAAAGAGAAAAAATATACCTCAATCTGCACTGAGCCTATCAGCTCTCTATTGGGAAGTAGATAAGATTTTATATAGAATTCTTTGGAGCTGTGGCAGACCATAGTATTGATCAGAGTTACTAAATCTTTCACAGTAGATTTATCTTGCAATATTGCTATTACTGTGTAGATTGTTCTTCTGGTTCTGCTCACTTCACTTTGAATCAGTTCATATAGCTCTTTCCAAGTTTTTCTGAGCTCATCCCCTTAATCAATAGTCTGCCCAAACACTCATATACCATAACTTGCCTAGCCATTCTCCTTTCTAGAGGCATTCTTGCAGTTTCCAGTTCTTTGCCATCACAAAAAGAGAAGCTATAGATACTTTTGTACTTATGAGTCCTTTTCCTTTTATCTTCTTGGAATATAGACCTAATAGTAATATTGCTAGATCAAAGAGCATACACACTTTTATGTTTCAGTTTGGGACATATTTATAATAGACAGCTCCCACAATTATGCACTTTAAAATATATCAAGTGGATTTGATGCATACAAATAAGTATAATAAAAAAGCACATGACAAGTAAAGTAGAGAGGCATAAACAGTGCTAGGAGAGGTCTGAGGAGGGAAGATTTTTGCTGACTTAGGGGATCTAGGAAGGCTTCAGGGAGAATGTGGCTTTGGAGCTGAGTTTTAAAGGATAAAAGAAAATTCCACCATTTGAACTAAGAAGGTCAGTGTCAGGAATGTGTGTGTGTGTGTGTGTGTAGGTAAGGTAGGTATTCTAACCATAAGGAAAGAAGGAGAACAAAACACAAAGATATGCATGACTGGAAGAAAGAATACATAGAAAGGAGTAGTTTGAAAAGGTAGGGTAGACAATAAATTGGTGGATGTAAGCAAAGACAAAAGCCAAAAAGGAACAGAAATGTTGGATATATTCAAGGGATCACAAGTGGAGCAGTTTGCCTGCAGCAGAGGAGTTTAGACAAGCAGTAACAGATAAAATGGGAAGACTGGGAGATCTGATAATAAAATTTCTTGATTTGCTAACTAATTATGTAATTACATCCATATGCAATGGGAAGTCACAGGAGTTTTTGGAGGATCATATGACCATAGATTTAGAAATGGAAGAGACCCTAGGATCCATCTAGCTCAAATCTCTCATTTTACAGATTGAAGAGAGACTATTATTGTGATCAAAGTTCACCTCCGGGAAAGGGTTTCACAGACAGGAATTCAAGACAGATTGAAGCTGAGAGAAATGTGAAACAATGAGATCAGTGAGGAAGCTATTTCAGTACCTCAGAAATAAGCTAAAACTGGGGGAGGGGGGAGGGGGCGGCAACACAAGAGGAAGGGATACCTGCAAGAGTAATGATGAAAGAAAAGTCAACAGAACATGATGATTGTTTGAATGATGGGAGGGAATGGGGTGGGTGGAATCAGTGAAGATATGGAATGTTCAAATATTTGAAACTAAAAGACTGTAAGACTGAATGAAGTACAGGTGAAATGTTTGTGCTGAAGAGCTACAGAAATTATAGAGAACTCATTCATTCATTCATCCATTCATTAAAATGCATCGAGCCTTTCCTATGTACAAGGCACTGTTATAGGCACTGATTGGCCAATAGAAGTAATAATTGTCAGTATGAGGGTAAATGACATCTCCAATAGATATAGGAGAAATGATCAGAGAAGAGAGGATAATTAATTTCATTTAACAAGTAGGAGGGAAGAGGTGGAGAAGCCATCATCCTTTTTTTTTTAATTTAAATTTTATTTTTTCATGTTTACATGATTCATTTTCTTTCCCTCTCCTCTTCCCTTCCTCCTCCCAGAGCCAATAAGCAATTACACTGAGTTGTACAAATATTATCACTTGATACCTATTTTCATATTATTCATTTTTTACCGTAGAACTGAAACCTCAAATCATATATCCATATAAACAAGTGATAAGTCATAAGTCATAAGTTTTTCTTTTGTGTTTCTACTCCCACAGTTCTTTCTCTCAATGTGGATAGCATTCTTTCTCATAAATCCTTCAGGAATGTCTTGGATTATTGTATTGCTGGAGTTGTAAAGTCCATTACTCCACTACATTGGATAGTTCCACAATGTTTCACTTTCAATATACAATGTTCTCTTGCTTCTGCTCATTTCACTCTGCGTCAGTTCTTGGAGGTTTTCCAGTTCATATAGAAACTGGAGTTCACCACTCCTTATAGCACAATAGTATTCCATCATCATCATATATCATAATTTGTTCAGCCATTCCCCAATTGAGGGATGCCCCTCATTTTCTAATTTTTTGCTACCACAAAGAGTGCAGGAGAAGCCACCATCCCTAATCAAGAACACATTCAAGGAGGAAAATCAGGAAAGTTTCAGTGAAGGAGAGATTAATTCAGTCTGAGAATTGGAAGCAACCTCAGAGGTCATCTTATTCAACTTATATTTGAAAAAGAATTCCCTCTACAATATCAATCACTTAATAAGCATTTTTTCACATTCCACATTATTTCAGGTGCTTCCCTCAAGAAGCTTACATGCTATCAAGAAAGAGCACATGTATGTACATAAATACATACACAAATGTATACAAGATAAAATATTTTGGAGGGAAAAACACCAGCAACTCTGGGGATGAGAAAAGGTTTCATTTAGATCAGTTTGTGGTACGCAAAGTTAAATGGCTCGCACATATAGCCTGTAAATGTGAGTAAGTTCCAATCCAGGTCTCCCTAACTGCAGATGTCTCAGCAACCTGCTTCTCTAGGGTCCTTGAAATTGTCAAATTCTGGGAAATGAAAGCATCAGATGCAGATCTTTAAATTTATAAAGATGGAAGAATGTGAGAAGATAGGGAGAAGGGATTGTAGGGGTAAGCAAAAGCTTTATTATTAAAGATGAACATTTGAAAGCAGAGGATGAAGTTTGGAGGAGATAATAAAAGCACCCACATTAGATGTGAGAAGATAGGGTCAAGGGCAAACAAGAAATAGAATTATTCTTGGAAATAAACTCTTTTTTTAAAGGGAGGGGGAAGGGAGAGAGAGAGAGAGAGAGATGTGTTGAGGTGAGGAGTGAGTTTGATAGGCCTGATTTTCTCAACTGGGTAGAATGGAAAAGAGCTAGAGCTTGAGGAGTAAAGAAGATTATGAAGGCTCTTTGTATTAGGGTGATAAGGTATCTTGAAGAGATGAATAAAAGGATTGTTAAATGGAATTGATAATGCAGAAGAAAGTTAGTTAGATTACATTCATTTGTTTGAACTGCCTGAGTTCAAACCTGGCCTCAGACACTTATTGGCTGTGTGACCCTGGGCAGGTTGTTTTGCCCTGTTTGCCTCAGTTTCTTCATCTGTAAAATGAACTGGAGAAGGAAATGGCAAACAACTCCATTATTGTTGCCAAGAAACCCTAAATGGGATCACAAAGAGTCAAATATGACTAAACAACAACAATAATGCTTAGCAAATTGTCTTCATTTATAGCATAGTGCCTGTTAAAATTGTAAGAGATGATAGGCATGGCAGAGATATCTAGTGGGTCGGGTAAGCATAATTGTATAATTTTCTCTAGCACCTTTCTGTATTTTGGAAGCTTGAATGGAGAAATTAGGCCTAGGGAGTGATATAAGGCTAGGGGCAGATAGGTGGCAGAGTAAATAGAGTACTGAGCCTGGAGTCAGGAAGACCTGAGTTCAAATCCAAGTCACTTAATTCCATTTACCTTAGTTTCCTTATCTTATAATAAGCTAGAGAAGAAAATGGCAGACCAGTCTCGTATCTTTGCCCAAAAAATCCCAGAAGGGGTCATGAAGGATCAGACACAACTGAACAACAAGTGATATAAGGTAGTGTCTCAGAAGACAGAGCAAAATGTTAGGACTAGAGAAGAGATACAGGGTATTGGTAAAGGCAGCATTTAAGTGACTGAACACATGCTGTCCAGATGGACATGAATCAAATGCACAGAGTAAGGTTAATGGAAAGATGAGCCTCTGATATAGTCCTGAAGTTAGGACATCCAGCCTCAGGTACTCACTAGCTGTGGGCCTCTAGGCAAGTCACCTAACCTCTGTTTGCTTCTGTTTCCTCATCTATAAAATAGGAATAGGAATAGCACCTACTTCCTGGGGTTGCTGTGAGGACCAAATGAAATAATCATTGTAAAGAGCTTAGGACAGTGGGTGGCACATAATAAGCACTATATAGATGTTAGCTATTATTAGCTATTAGAGGAGGTTGAACCTAATCCTATGGAGGAAGCATTGTCCTTGACCTGTAGCCCCTGAATCACTTGCCCAGGGATCTGCCACAGAAACCTGAGAGAGTTAGCTTCAACACTAAGTAGCTTCAATAATTAAAAAAAAAAAGGAGAGGTTAGTCCAGGGTTAGCTTCAATACTATGCTGCCTCTTTTTGTGGTGGCAAAGAATTAGAAACTGAGGGAATGCCCATCAATTGGGGACTGACTGAACAAGTTGTGCTATGATTGTAATGGAATACTAACATGACAATTTCAGAAAAGCCAGGAAAGACTGATATGAACTGACGCAAAGTGAAATGAATATAACCAGGTGAAAAGTGTGCACAGAACCAGGGAACACTGTACACAGTGACAGCAATATAGTATGATAATCAACTGTGAATGACTTAACTATTATTAGCAGTATAAAGATGGAAGAGAACTCCTAGAGAGTCATGATGAAAACATTCTCCACTACAACACAAGGATGGAGTCTGAATGCAGATCAAAGCATACCATTTTCACATTTTCACTTATTTCCTTCATGAGTTTTTTCTTCTATGTGTGATTTGTGTCTTCTTGCATAACATGACAAATATGAAAATATGTATTGCATGATAGCACATGTGTAACTTATATCAGATTACTTGACATCTCAGAAAGGGGAGAGTGAAGAGAGAGGGAGAGAAATTGGATCTCAAAATGTCAGAAAACAAACATTAAAAATTGTTTCCACCTGTAATTGGGGGAAAAAAAAAGATGTAAAAAAACTACTATGCCATTAACACAAAATAACAGGGTTTTTTGAGCTGTTGTTGATCTGTATAAATCTACAACTTAGAGAGTAAATGTGTGACTTTAGCAGTTATCTAAAGGTAGGCAGATGGTAGTTATAGCTACCACTGACTCTTACCAACATTGGTGACTGGGCCACATGACAATGAGAGTCATCTACTCTAGACTACTAGATCTACTCAGGTCACTAGGTGGATTCTCTAAATATATCTGAAAAGGACCCTAAAGGAGCCGTCTACTTTATGAAGAAACTGAGTCCCAGAGAAGGCATTTGACTTATTTTCTTAAAGTCAAAGTTATCAAGTCATTTAACAGGTACCAAGTGGCAGAGCTGGGATTCGAACCCTTGTCCTCTGACTCAACTATATAATGCCATGCCACCTCACTAGATGGTGTGGAAAGGAAACAAGACTGACAGTTTGTGGGGGAAGGGGCCAACTGGGAGTGGCAGTTGGGTCTTGTGACTAGCACTTCCTTGCTGCCGTGTGGGACTTGCTTCCTGGTGTTGGAGGAGAGAGGAGCTTGTTCAGCCCAGTCTGGAGTGGCATGCTCTTCTTGGTTCAGCCGGAAGATTCAGGCCCAATCTCTTCTGAAGGTTAGACCTGTTCTTGTTTGCTTTCTGTCTACTGCTAAGATTCTGAATTATACAAAACTGGACTGATATAGAGTAGACAGAAGTGGGAGAACCCTCCACCAGCCTCTGGGGCCTGGCCTCAGGTCTGAAGCTGAGAAAAAACTCCAATTCCAACTGGTTATTAAACATTATATTTTGAATCCGCAGTCAGATAAGTGGACTATCTTTTCTAGTCATAGAGGGAGCTGAACTTCAGTTCAGTCAATTCAATGACAAACAGGCCTTATCGGACCCCTGCTGTTTGCTCTCAGCAGGGGGCATCTCCCTCTCTTGCCTCACCAAACAATATTCTCTCTCTCCCCTTAACTCCTCCTTACCCCATACAAACCTCCCATTATCCCTCATTTTTCCAATCCCATTTCCTTTCCCAATAAAGATTACAATGGTTGATGCCTGAGCTCCTCTCCACTTTTCACTTTTTAGAGGCTCAAATGAAATAAAACTCCTTGGAAATGTTAAGGCACAATATGGGTTTTATAAAATTAAATTCTTTCTATTACACAGAAATTTGAGAGTGGGTAGTATGGCCAGTATTTGTTTAAGTAGCAAAGGCACAATCCAGCTGATATAGAATCTATGTAGTTCCACCTTTCCATTGATCTACTTTATATGAGCATTCCCTTCACTGGGCCAATCACAACTCTTCATTATTTTTAAAATGTATATGGTTTTTGAATGTCCTTCCATAAATCCTTCAATGTGGATCTCTCCAACCCATTTGAGACATTCTTCTTCACTAAGACTATCAGGCATCCCTCATTCTCATTAAATGGCAGCCCATCTCTTTTTCTGGATATACTATTCCTCGTTGATCTCTTAACACCACTTTCTCTTTGTAAGTTATTATTGATAAAACTCTACAGCCTATTTATACTCATTATACACCGTTCTAATAATAATAGTAATGGGGAATAGTTGTATTGGAGAAGGAAATGGCAAGCCATTCCAGTATCCTTTGCTCAGAAAACTCCAAATGAAAGAACTGAACAACAACAACATTTATATAACTCTTGGGGTTTGCAAAGCACTTTATATATGTTATCTCATTTGATCCTCATAGAAACCCTGAGAAATGGATGCTATGATCCTTATTTTACAGAGGATGAAATTGAGGCTGAGAAAGGTTAAGTGACATGTCCAGGGTTCTATTGCTAGTAAATATCTGAGGCAGGATTCAAACTTGGGCTTTCCTGAATCCAAGTCCAACACTAGTCTAATGATCTCTCATTTATATTAATTTTTTATTCTGAGATCATGGTTCACAATTATTAGATACATTGATGTTATTATATATCAGTGTGAAGAAAATATATTGTGTAATTATATATTGGGGCTTTTAAAAAGTTTAAAAGATGGATATTTAGAGAAGAAATTAGCTTGATATCATTGAAAGTATAAAGTCTATAAAATGAAATAAAATGAAAAAGCTAAACTAGATGATCTTGGCATTACCTTATGGTTCTAAATCCATTATTTTGTTTGTGTATGTGTGTGTGATGTATATATTACATTATAGCAATTAGTATAGTGGTCATATCTTGTCTCTAGTGTGGGTTTTAAAATTAATAATCAATAACTAAATATTATATTTTATAAAGTTTTATTAATAACTAAAAACAAAAGAACTGCCTGACTTTAGCCCAGTCACAGGTTCAAAAAAGCAATGAGGAAGGGGTTACAGCCACTTAAATACAATCATGTAAAACATGGGGATGCAGAAATGTGGAATTTTGGGAAATTCTAAGGGATTTCTGGGGGATGAAGTCCAAAGGCTCAAAATCTCCATTTATACAAACCCCCCCATGATCCTATTGGGGAAACCAGTTTCCCCAAAAGGATCATGGAAACATAACTTAAAAATTGCAATAATTTGTGAATAAGAGGAAAATAGAACAAAACCAACGATTACTAGGTTGATAAAAAGCCAATTTGGGGGCAGTCCCCTTTGGCATCAGAGTATACTCAAAACAAAGGCATTTCAACCCCCCATAGTTCAATTCATATCCCAAAGTTCACTCTGGTACAGCATGTGGTCTCTGTAGGCACCTATCTTCATGGGCATTCTGGATTCTGGGAGGTAGCAAGTTTCTTATCTTAAAATTACTCAAATTTAAATCAAAGTTCACAACAATAACTTGGCCCCCCTGAGGTGAATAATAACAAACACAGGGATTACTCAGGGATGCATGGCTGTATTATGAGGCATATGAAATCAATTTGCAAAAGAAAATTTAAAAAAACATGAAAAAATCCAAATAAAAGAGAAAAATAACTTGTGGGTAAAAATCATTCAAGGAGAGACAATTTAAGAATCATTGGTCTACCAGAAGACCATGACAAAAGAAAAAGCCTGGACATTATATTACAGGAAATTATCCAAGAAAACTGCCCCAACATTCTAGAACAAGAGGGAAAAGTGGAGATTGAAAGAATCCACAGATCACCTCCTGTACTTAATCCCCAACTGACAACACCCAGGAATGTTATAGCCACATTCAAAAACTATCAGACCAAAGAAAAGATATTACAAGCTGCCATGAAGAAGTCATTCAGATACCACGGAACCACAGTGAGGATAACTCAGGATCTGGCTGCATCCACACTGAAGGATCGAAAGGCATGGAATATGATATTCCAGAAAGCAAGGGAAGTACATCTACAACCAAGAATCAACTACCCAGAAAAACTGACTATATTCTTACAGGGGAAAGTATGGTCATTCAACAAAATAGATGAATTTCAAGAATTCATAAAGAAAAGACCAGACCTGAACAGAAAATTTGATGTCCAAGCACAGAACTCAAGAGAATCATCAAAAGGTAATTAAAATAGAGGGGAAAAAGAAAAACAAAACAAACAAAAACAAAAAAAATTTTTTAAGAGACTCAATAAGTTAAAAGGATATGTATCCCTATAAGAAAAGAGGTCATTGGTAACTCTTAAAAACTGTTGTTATTACCTGGGCAGCAAAAAGAAGTACACTTAGAGGGAACAGTGACAAACTGTATAGGATGAAAGGACAAGACATAGATAGGTATATAGATATATGCATGCATAAATACATACACAGGAGTTTGCATATATATATATATATGTATATATATATATATAACCAGAGCTTAAAAATAGGTTAATATTAAAAGAAATGGGAAAAGAAACAAATGGGGGGTAAATTTATATGTCACAAAGAAGCTTATGGTGGGGGGGGGGGAAATATAAATACAATGGAAGGGTAAAGAGGTCAGAGACAGGAAATACTCAACTTTTAGGTGCTTTGAAGTTGACTCAAAGAGGGAAAAACAATCCAATCCATTGGGGGCAGAGAATAGATTTGCACCCTATAGGGGAGTAGAAGGGTAACAAACGGTCTGGTGGGGAGGGAAGCAGTACAAGGGAGGGAGGGAGCGGGGGATTAATTTTAGAAAGACTACAGAGAAAATAAGGGGGGGATAAGAAGGGAGGAGGGTAGAAAGGGAAGTAAAATAAGGGTGGGAACTAGAGGGACTGTTTAAAAGCAAACATTGGTGTAGAAGGAAATAGTGAAAGAAGAAAAGGCAGGAACAGGAGCAGAAATCAAAATGCTGGGAAATACACAGCTAGTAATCATAACTCTGAATGTGAATGGAATGAACTCACCCATAAAATGCAAGCTAATAGCAGAGTGGATTAGAATCCCAAACCCTAACAAATGCTGTCTACAAGAAACACATGAGGAAGGTAGATACACATAGGGTGAAAGTAAAAGGGTGGAGCCAAATCTATTGGGCATCAACTGACAAAAAGAAGGCAGGAGTCACAATCATGAAATCCGACAAAGGCAAAGTAAAAATAAATCTAGTTAAAAGAGATAGGGAAGGTAATTACATCCTGATAAAAGGCAGTATAGACAGTGAGGAAATATCTGTACTCAACATGTATGCACCAAATGGCATAGCATCCAAATTTCTAAAGGAGAAACTAGAGGAGCTCAAGGACAAAATAGATAGAAAAACTATACTAGTGGGAGACCTGAACCTTCCTCTATCCGAACTAGATAAGTCAAACCAAAAAATAAATAAGAAAGAGGTAAGAGAAGTGAATGAAATCTTAGAAAAATTAGAGTTAGTAGACATGTGGAGAAAAATAAATAGGGACAAAAAGGAATATACCCTCTTTTCTGCAGCACATGGTACATTCACAAAAATTGACCATGTATTAGGGCATAAAAACATTACCAACAAGTTCAAAAGAGCAGAAATAATAAATGCAACATTCTCAGATCACAATGCAATGAAAATAATAATTAGTAAGGGAACATGAAGAGGTAAATCGAAAATTAATTGGAAATTAAACAATACAATTCTCCAAAACCAGTTAGTTAAAGAAAAAAATCATAGAAATAATTAATAACTTCATTGAAGAAAATGAAAATGATGAGACATCCTTTCAAAACCTATGGGAGGCAGCCAAAGCAGTACTCAGGGGGAAATTTATATCCTTGAGTTCATATATTAACAAATTAAGAAGGCAGAGGTCAATGAATTGGGCATGCAAATTAAAAAATTAGAAAGCGAACAAATTAAAAATCCTCAGATGAAGACTAAATTAGAGATCCTAAAACTCAAAGGAGAAATTAATAAAATTGAAAGTCAAAGAACTATTGATTTAATAAATAAGACTAGAAGCTGGTACTTTGAAAAAACAAATAAAATAGACACCAAAGTACTAGTCAGTATAATTTAAAAAAGGAAAGAAATAAACCAAATTGACAGTATCCAAGATGAAAAAGGAGACCTCACCTCTAATGAAGAGGAAATTAAGGCAATCATTAAAATCTACTATGCCCAATTATATGGCAACAAATATGGCAATCTAGGTGATATGGATGAATACGTACAAAAATGTAAATTGCCTAGACTAAAAGAGGAAGAAATAAATTACCTAAACAACCCCATATCAGAAAAAGAAATTGAACAAGCCATCAAAGAACTCCCTAAGAAAAAATCCCCAGGTCCAGATGGATTCACAAATGAATTCTATCAAACATTCAAAGAACAACTAATCCCAATATTAAACAAGCTATTTGACAGAATAAGCCAAGAAAGAGTTCTACCAAATTCATTTTATGACACAAACATGGTACTGATCCCAAAGCCAGGCAGGTCAAAAACAGAGAAAGAAAACTATAGGCCAATCTCCCTAATGAATATAGATGCAAAAATCTTAAATAGGATACTAGCAAAAAGAATCCAGAAAGTCATCACAAGGGTCATCCAGTATGACCAGGCAGGATTCATACCAGGAATGCAAGGATGGTTCAATATTAGGAAAACCATCCACATAATTGACCATATTAACAAGCAAACTGACAAAAATCACATGATTATCTCAATAGATGCAGAAAAAGCCTTTGATAAAATACAACACCCATTCCTATTAAAAACACTAGAAAGCACAGGGATAGAAGAGCCTTTCCTAAACATAATAAACAGTATATATCTAAAACCATCAGCAAACATCATCTGCAATGGGGATAATCTAGAAGCCTTCCCAATAAGATCAGGAGTAAAACAAGGATGCCCATTATCATCTCTATTATTTAACATTGTACTAGAAACATTAGCAGTAGCAATTAGAGGAGAAAAAGAAATTGAATGTATTAAAATTGGTAATGAGGAGACCAAGCTATCACTCTTTGTGGATAATATGATAGTTTACTTAAGGAATCCTAGAGAATCAACCAAAAAATTACTCAAAATAATCAACACCTTTAGCAAAGTTGTGTAAAATTGAGATTTGAACTCTGGACTTCAATCCCCACAAGCCTTTGCTCCACTTCCCCAAAATGCTTTGTAATCTCACGCAATTCTGAGGTGGGCCGAGATCGAGGAAGGATTTAAGCTGGTGGCAAAGGTTTTTGGGTCTCTTTTTGGACTTCTGTTTTGGAGCAGACGTGGCTCTTTCCATAATGTAGGTGAGGTCTTGTCTAGGCCTCTGGCCTAGGCACGTTTTCCTTATCCTGTATTTTCTTTAATCCTTAATACTTAATAAACCTCTAAAAAATATAATACTCCTTGTAGAGAGAAACTAATTTCTACCTGCCTCAGTCTCCCCTAAATTTTAACTCTTACAGTTGCAGGATACAAAATAAACGCACATAAGTCATAAGCATTTCTATATATCTCTAACCCATTTCAGCAGCAAGAATTAGAAAGAGAAATACCATTTTAAATCACCCTAGACAATATAAAATTCTTAGGAATCTATCTGCCGAAACAAACACAGGAACTATATGAACACAACTACAAAACACTCTCCACACAATTAAAACTAGATCTAAACAATTGGAGAAACATTGATTGCTCATGGGTAGGACGAGCTAACATAATAAAAATGACAATTCTACCCAAATTAATTTACTTATTTAGTGCCATACCCATTGAACTACCAAAAAACTCCTATACTGAATTAGAAAAAAAACATAACTAAGTTCATTTGGAAGAACAAAAGATCAAAGATATCCAGGGAAATCATGAAAAAAAATGAAAAGCAAGGAGGACTTGCAGTCCCAGATCTCAAACTATACTACAAAGCAGTGGTTATCAAAACAATTTGGTACTGGCTAAGAGACAAAAAGGAGGATCAGTGGAATAGACTTGGTGTAAATGATCTCAGCAAGACAATTTATGACAAACCCAAAGACCCCAGCTTTTGGGACAAAAATCCATTATTTGATAAAAACTGCTGAGAAAATTGGAAGACAGAGTGGGAGAGATTAGGTTTGGATCAACACCTCACACCCTACTCCAAGATAAATTCAGAATGGGTGAATGACTTGAACATAAAGAAGGAAACTATAAGTAAATTAGGTGAACACAGAATAGTATACATATCAGACCTTTGGGAAGGGAAAAGATTTAAAAACCAAGCAAGACTTAGAAAGAGTCACAAAATGTAAAATAAATAATTTTGACTACATCAAATTAAAAAGATTTTGTACAAACAAAACCAATGTAACTAAAATCAGAAGGGAAGCAACAAATTGGGAAACGATCTTCATAAAAACCTCTGACAAAGGTTTAATTACTCAAATTTACAAAGAGCTAAATCAATTGTACAAAAAATCAAGCCATTCTCCAATTGATAAATGGGCAAGAGACATGAACAGGCAGTTCTCAGCCAAAGAAATCAAAACTATTAATAAGCACATGAAAAAGTGTTCTACATCTCTTATAATCAGAGAGATGCAAATCAAAACAACTCTGAGGTATCACCTCACACCTAGCAGATTGGCTAATTTGACAGCTATGGAAAAGTAATGAATGCTGGAGGGGATGTGGCAAAGTAGAGACACTAATTCATTGCTGGTGGAGTTGTGAATTAATCCAACCATTCTGGAGGACAATTTGGAACTATGCCCAAAGGGCGATAAAAGACTGTCTGCCCTTTGATCCAGCCATAGCACTACTGGGCTTGTACCCCAAAGAGATAATAAGGAAAACGACTTGTACAAGAATATTCATAGCTGCACTCTTTGTGGTGGCCAAAAATTGGAAAAGGAGGGGGATGCCCTTCAATTGGGGAATGGCTGAACAAATTGTGGTATATGTTGGTGATGGAATACTATTGTGCTCAAAGGAATAATAAAGTGGAGGAATTCCATGAAGACTGGAACAACCTCCAGGAAGTGATGCAGAGCGAAAGGAGCAGAACCAGGAGAACATTGTACACAGAGACTGATACACTGTGGTACAATCGAACGGAATTGACTTTTCCATTAGGGTCAATGCAATGTCTCTGAACAATCTGCAGGGATCTAAAAAACACTATCCACAAGCAGAGGATAAACTGTGGGAGTAAAAACACCTATGAAAAGCAACTGCTTGACTACTGGGGTTGAGGGGATATGACTGAGGAGAGACTCTAAATGAACACTCTAATGCAAATACCAACAACATGGAAATGGGTTTGAATAAAGGACACATGTGATACCCAGTGGAATCGAGGGTTGGCTATGGGAGAGGTGGTGGGAGGGGGCAGAGGAAAAGAAAATGATCTTTGTTTCCAATGAATAATGTTTGGAAATGACCAAATAAAATAATGTTTAAAAAAAAAAAGAAATCTAGATTGTTCTTCTGGAAGTAAATCAAAATGAAGATTTTTGCAGGAGCTCTTTTTCTTTGGCTTTCTGATTCATAGAAAAACCTTGGTAGGAACATTTCTTTGTTTTTTCTGCCTTTATACAACATTCTTTATAATATATATATAAAATATCCATTCAGAAACCACTAGTAAAATTATTTCTGACAGTCCCTTAAAATTACAATTAAATTCTTAGCTTATTAAATTCTCTAAAGGTTTTATATAACTTTTAACCAGTTTTGTTGAAATTCATTCATCATCATCTATGTGACAATTAACAAATGCAACATGTGATCTTTAATGGATCTAGTGATAAGGGTTTTAGGCAAGATGTTCATGGGCTTATACAGTGATATTTTGTTCTTCAGCAGAGGTAAAGGTACAAATTAAAGATCAATATTGGCAAAATATAGTAGCTTAAAATGATTCAGTATAACGGAAAGATATTGATTTAATTAATACAGATAAACAAAAAATCTAAACCTTAAAGCAACTGTAAATACAATAATATCAACAAATGAGGAGATGTATACAGGTCGTGTAGTCAAAATCCTTTTCACCAATCCCAATAGACTTTTTTGCTATTATTGGAGGAGAATAAACTCAACATATTTAGCAATAATCTTCCAGATCTCTTTTAAAGTATCCTTCCCCTCCCCCAGTATTTATTATCCATTTATATTTCGTTTGTCAGAGGCCTGAATTTCCTCATAGAAGCACAGGGCTGAATCTCTAGAGACTCTGCATGTTGATAGCAGTTAGGACCTTTAGAACTTTGTCAAAATATTTTAGGTTGGTCTGTAGTTTAAGCAGCCTAGTTTGAGACATATCCTTGAGGAGAAGGAAATAAAGTGGAAAATCTCCAATGAAAATGAAAACTCCTAGGAAAAGAATTAAGCAGATCCAAATTGCACTTTTTAGCTCTACCAACTCAAATAGTTGTTTCAGAGTTTCAAGCATGCTTTGCAATAGTATTTTTCCTGAAAGACGCTGAATGGGGTTCTTTTTTCCATGTTGAAAAATGGCTAGGGCAAACTAGAAACACACACGTTGTAAAGATTAAAATTTAGGGGAGACGGGGAGACTGAGGCAGGTAGAAATTAGTTTCTCTCTGTAAGGAGTATTATATTTTTTAGAGGTTTATTGAAGATTAAGGATTAAAGAAAATACAGGATAAGAGACACGTGTCCAAGCCATAGAGTAGCCTAGACACAACCTCACCTACATTATAAAAAAAAGCCACGTCTGCCCCAAAATGGAAGTCCAAGAGCCCGAGCACCCCTCAAAAGCCTTTTCCTTCAGCTTAAATACCTTCTCGATCTCAGCCCAGGTGAGATTACAAGGCATTCTGGGGAAGTGGAGCAAAGGCTCATGGGGATTGTAGTCCTGTATTCTAGTCTATTTTTTACAACGTGGAGTGTGGAAAGGGATTGGGGCAGAAAGATTTTTATACGTCACCCTCTGTTGAAAAAAAATGGCTGGCATTGACAGGCTCTTGCAGTGGGTCTGCGTTCAGCAAGAGGCTCCAAGCTGGGTGGAGAGCAGTGAGAAATGGTGGCCAAGCAGATGGACAGGAGAAACAGCAGGCAGCAGCAGGTGCAGGCGACAGGGCGGGGCAGGAGCACAGGCACACCCCGCCATGGGACCTTGTGGTGGTCAGCGACTGGGCAACTTACTATCTTTACTGTAAGGCTAACTGCTCAAAAATTTTTGAGAATTCATAATCACTTCATGGTAAGCCAAACTGTGGGTTTCAAAATTAACAATCCATAACTAAATATTATATTTTATAAAGTTTTATTAATAACAACTAAAACAAAAGAACTGCCTAACTTCAGCCTGATCGCAAGTTCAAAAAAGCGATGAGGGAGGGGTTACAACCACTTAAATACAATCACACAAAACTTGTGTGGGACACAGGAAAAATGGAATTTTGGGAAATTCTAAGGGACTTCTGGGGGGTGAAGTCCAAAGGCTCAAAATCTGCATTTATACACCAGACTATAAGTTTCATGAAGGCAGAGAATGTATCTTACTTAAGCTTTGTATTTCTACCAGTATCAAACACAATGCTCTTCCCATAGGATTATTGGAATGGAGTTTGGAAACTATAATACAGATACTCAAATTACTATGCACTATTCCTATTCAAAGTTAAATTAAACAGGAGCTGCTAGGTAGTACAGTGGAAGGAATACTGGGACCGGAGTCAGGAAGACCCATCTTTCTCAGTTCAAATTTGACCTCAGACAGTTACTGGCTGTGTGGCTCTGGGAAAGTCACTTAACTCTAATTGCCTTTTTAAAAAAAAGTTACATTAAACATGCCCCAAAGGAAGTTTGACCTCCCCAACTCACAGAAGGTTAAGAGAGATTTATCTTTCATTAACTCCTTATTGTCTAAATGCTAGCAAATCCAACAATAAGAACCTATTTATTGTGCACCTACTATGTGCTTAACATGTGTGTGTCATTCTTTATAATTGTTTCCATTGCACCTGCCACATAGTAGGTCCTCATCAGTGTTTGCTTATTGGGTACTGTGCTTGGAGATGTGTACAAGTCATGGTACCTGGTTTGGAGGTATTGTCAATGTCAAGTATGATTAATGCATATGAAAGAATTTAGGAACAAGACAAATGCAGTGGTCGAATGTTGACCATAAGTGCTATGACACAGCACCTGGCAGGTAGTAATCATGTCCTGACTGACAATGAAAGAACTATCTGAAGGAATAGAGAATATTTAGCCTGGAGGAAAAGGGGAATTAGTGACTGGATACTGAAAAGACTTGTTTCCTTACATGAGGAATTCCAACAAGTCCAGCTACCCAAAGGTATAATGAGTTACTTTAAATGTCTGTGCTGACTTCACTGGAGCCTTTAAGCCAGACTTAGAGACTACTTCTCTGGGATCCTGAATAGGGTGTCCTATTCTGGTACAGTTTGGACAAGATGTTCTCTGAGATTCCTTCCAAGTTTCAGATCCTATGAAGATTAAGGAGTGACCTCACAAATGAAACCAAGAAAATGGTTGACCTCCCAAATGAGAAAGATCCAAAAGCCAAGGACTGACCTCAATCAGAGATAGGAAGTAATTTTTTTAATTTTTAATTTTATTATTATTTTTTTGGTACAATACTCACTTTATTTCCCTCCCTCCCCTCCACCCACCCTTCCCTCAGCCGACACACAATTTCATTGGGTATTGCTTGTGTCCTTGATCAGAACTTATTTCAATGATGTTGTTTGCACTAGGATGTTCATTTTGAGTCTACATCCCCAACCATATCCCTTAGACCCATGTATTCAAGAAGTTGTTTTTCTTCGGTGTTTTTACTCCCACAATGTTTCCTCTGAATGTGGATAGTGGTTTTCCTTAGAGATTCCTCCAAGCTGTTCAGGGTCACTGCATTGCCACTAATGGAGAAGTCCATTACATTCAATTGTACCACAGTGTATCAGTCTCTGTGTACAATGTTTTCCTGGTTCTGCTCCTTTCGCTCTGCATCAATTCCCAGAGATTGTTCCATGGAATTCCTCTACTTTATTATTCCTTTGAGCACAATAGTATTCCATCACCAACATATACCACAATTTGTTTAGCCATTCCCCAATTGAAGGGCAGCCCCTCATTTTCCAAATTTTTGCCACCACAAAGAGCACAGCTATGAATATTTTTGTACTTGTCTTTTTGATAGGAAGTAATTATTGTAGAGGGCTGTGGTGATCAGTAGCTGAAGGTGAGAATTATTTACATTTTATTTGCTTTTTGTTACAAAATGATCAAATCTGTCATTTTAAAGGGAGACTTCCTATTCTGTCCATATCTTGAATATAATCAAGATAACAACAGGAAGGAGAGAAAGGCTAGAGATTAAAATATTCTTACCTAGAGGTATATTCAGGAGTTTGGATAAATTTGAAACCCAAATCAAAAAGAATCTCATTTTAAAGGGTTAATCAATGGGAAGTTGGCTTATCTGACTCAAGGACAGTAGAAAGAATTCCACTTTAAATCTGCCCAAGGAGAATTCCTTTTGGGGTTGGGTAGCACAGGCCTGTTCCAAAGGTTTGAGAAACCTTCAGAAATCTTGTTTCTAGTAGTTGTGCTTCTCCTGATTAAGCCTAGGACCTTGAGAATGTAAGAGGGAGGAAGATACAGAGATGCAATTCTGCCTTGTTGCAGTAACTAGACAATTTCCCAACTCCCACTCCTCTACATGGAACCTTGAGTTGGCACACTGAGCATTTTGTTTACATAAATACCACCACCTTACCTTCTCTCTTAATATTAATTCCAAGGCAGAAGATGGTAAGGAGTAGGGAATTGGAAATAAGTGACTTGCTCACACAGCTAGGAAATATGTGACACCAGATTTGAACCCACATCCAACTGACTCCAATATGTTTTATTTTAAATGAGTGATTTAAACTTTTAAAAAAGAATGCCACCTAATCTTTCTGCCAGCTTCTACAACCCAGTAAGGTCCCTTTCAGTCTTTATCCTCCTTCATCTCTGCAACATTTGCTGACCATTGTCTTACTGATAATCTCTTCTCCCTTGGATTCAGACATCTTCCTCTCCTGGGTTTCTGCTTAAACAATTCTAATTCTATGGCTAGCTCTCCATGGACTATTCTAATAATGCACTTGTTATATATTACAGTAATTTTGGTGTATGTCTTATCCCCCAATTTGACTGTAAACTGTGAGTAAAAGGTTAACTCTCTCTGTCTCTCTGTCTCTCTCTGTTTCTGCCTCTCTCTCTCTTTCCTCTCTGTATCTGTGTGTGTGTATGTGTATCTCTGTCTTTCCCTTTTTCTCCTTCCCTCCCTCCCTCCCCTGTAATAACAATAACAACTAGTATTTACATAGCACCTACTATTCACTAGGCATTGTGCCAAGTGCCTTATAGATAGTATGTCATTGATCCTATGCAAAGGATGACTATTCTTTGGGTCTTCTGTCATTTCCAGTTGTGTCTGACCCTTTGTGACCCCATTTGGAGTTTTCATAGCAAAGATACTAGAATGGTTTGTCATTTCCTTCTCTAGCTCATTTTACAGGTAAGGAAACTGAGGCAGAGTTAAGTGGCTTGCCCAGGGTTACCTAGATAAGAGCCTAATGTTAGATTTGACCTGAGGTCTTTCTGACTCAAGTTCCAGTGCTCTATCCTCTGTGTCAACTAGCTGCCCCAGTCACACAAAAGAGGTCATTATCCACACAAGAAAAACCAAGTGAGTTAAGAATGCCTGTTAGCCAGACTATGATGTACATATAGACACATACTTTGAGCATCTGGCACTTCAGAATCGTAAAGTACTTAATCTACATAGAATATCCAATTATTAAAAAATCCTCTCCTTAATGCAATTTAAAAAAATAACTACTTTAACTAGAGTAGCACCCTTCACTTTTCTATTCATTCAAAACTGGATTTGAACCCAAAAGGGTATTGTTACAATACTATAAATTCCTTAAGGGAAAGGACTAAGGTCCTTTCTGATTGCCCACCACCTTTAGCTTCAGAATCAGTTTCTGTTAATTCAGTTGACTAAAAGCATATCAACAAAATGACAATAAATTTCCCAAAGAATGCCTTTGGTAAGCCTTTCAAGTTCTCAAATTCTAACAGTCCTACCTATGCTGGGGGCCATCAGACCAGGACACCTTGACAGAGTCACACATGTTAGCTGGGGAGACCACAGAGTGGTCCTTGGTGAGATGTGACTGCCTACTCTATATCCCCTTTATATGACCTCTTTCATCAATGCCCCTTACCTATGAATTGACATGATTATTATTTCTCCTAGTCTCAAAAGAAATAATGCAAAAGCAAAACACCTATACCTTAATTCCCCAAAACATCACCAAAAGATCAGACCCTCAAACCCAATCCCAAAAAGACTATCATGGGTTAACTTTTAATTAGGTACATAATTCCTAGCAAAACTGCAGCTACAGGCTAAGCCCAAAACTTTCCCACTTTCAGAAACTTATTCTCATGAAGCCAGCATATAAATCAATCATAGAGGCCCATACAAGAAGTACAGGTACAGTACAGGTACACTAAGCTTCAATATGCCTCAGTGACTCAATTACACAAATCAATAACTCAAACTCCCCAGTAAGTCACCTGTGATGAAATCATTTATTTTGTATTCTGTCTGTAATCACAATACAAAAATATAGACTGTTAATAAAGTGATTTGTTAAAAGTTAATGTATCACTTTTCCAATTATCTCTCTTTGATTTTGTATACCTGCATGCCAAGAAAATGGGTACAAAAATAAATCCCAGGCCTGGGAATGTCAGAACAGCTGTAATGATTAGCTGTCTTCCGTTTGTTATTTATTTTATTTTATTTGTTTTGACTGATTGTCACCTGTGGGGAACCCTGGAGTCATGAGTGAGGATGGACCCTGACCGTGGCATACCTATATAGTGGAAGGCAGAACCCAAGAACTTCCATGGAACATAACAGAATTAATCAGACACATAATGACTTCATCTTCAACTAACATGCAGTTGATGGTGCCCCGGGGGACTGGGGCAGTCACTTTACATCAAGAATCACTCTACCAACACATCTTGGGAGAGGGGGCAAGGAGGCCAAGTTGTCCATAGACATGGACTGTAGCCAAATGGAAGTTTCCAGAAACATTGGAAGCATTTTTTAAAAACCTATGACAAGTGACCACACAGCTTCCCTTAATGAGAAGGCACAGCCAAAGCCTCTTTCCATGGAAAGGCAAACAACTCTGAAGCCAACAATACAGTCCTCAGAGACTATAGCCCAAATAAAGCAATGTTAATTGAATGAAAAATGATACACCTCAGAGGACTGGCCAGGCCTCAACCTCACCAGGCTCCTAAGCAAGACCCATGGAGGGCACCTGACAAGGTAGTGTCAAAGACCTGGACCCAACCCAAAAGAAAAATAAAGGCTAAATCCTAAGTGTAGGAAATTGGTAGAACAATCTTTTCCATGTGCTTCTCTTGGGAATTGGCTTTAAAAGGTCTGATTTTGGGGGGGAGGGCAGCTGGGTGGCTCAGTGGATTGAGAACCAGGCCCAGAGACTGGGGGTCCTGGGTTCAAATTTGTCCTCAGCCACTTCCCAACTGTGCTACCCTGGGTAAGTCACTTGACCCCCATTGCTTAGCCCTTACCACTCTTCTGCCTTGGAACCAATACACAATATTGATTCTAAGATGGAAGGTAAGGGTTTAAAAAAATAAATAAAAGATCTGATTTTAAGAGTAAAGGAAAACTCCAAAAAAGTATGCCTTTTATGGAAACTACTATAAGAAGCCTCTGATGGAAAAGTGGTATTAATCTCATACATTTAAAAAATTCAATAACTACTTTGCTAAGTCAATAAAAATGAGGCAACTCTCAAGTAAATCCAAATTAATGTTCTAATGTTTCTAATAATGACTCCTTATCTCCTGTCATTCACAGTAACTCTTCTAAGGACAGTATAAACACCCCTTGGGGTAATATTATAGGAAGTACTGGCTCTGGAATTCTGGGTTCAAATCCTTGCTACCTATGTGATCCTGGGCACCTCAGTTAATCCCTCTATTCTCAAGTTTCCTTGTGTACAAAATAAGAGGTTTGGACTAGTGACCTCTAAAATCCCTCTGGACTCTAACAATAAATAGCTCATATTGTCAGATTATTTCAAGGTTGGCAAAACATCTTATTGAGGCAGAGAATATTAGTCAAATAGTATTAAGTTTCTCAACACATTTCACAACAATCTTGTGAGGTAGGGACTCTTATCATTCCCATTTTACTGATAAGCAAACTGAGTCAGATGGTTAATTGACTTGCATTGAGTAGCTAGGTGGTGCATAGATAGAGCAATGATGCTGAAACCCTGAAGACTCATCTGCTGGAGTTCAAATCTGACCTCAAACACTTACTAGTTGTGTGACCCTGGGAAAGTCACTTGACTGTTTCTTTTTTAATTTTAAAAAATGTATTTATTTATTCATTACATTAAAATATTCAGTTAACTCCCTTCCCTATCCCCTCCATTAGAAGAAGCATAATTTGACAAAAATATAAAGGTATATATAAAGTTATGTTCTTGTTCCATTTGTCAGTTCTTTCTCTGCAGGTGGATATATACAAGTCATTCTTCAAATAATATTTCTGTTGCTGGCTCAGAATCATGTAGTTAGGAAGTGTCTGAGGCCAAATTTGAACCCAGGATCTCCCATTTCCAGGCCTGACATTCAATCCATTGAGCCACCTAGCTGCCCCTTATTTGACCCTGTTTGCTTCAGTTTTGTCATCTGTAAAATGAGCTGGAAAGGGAATCTTGCCCAAGAAAACCCCAAATGGAGTCATGAAGATTTGGCCGGGATTGAAAACAACTAAGCAAAACAAACTGAGTTAGAGAAATGAAGTGAATTGTATAGGATGACACAGTTAACATCAAAGGCAGGATTTGAACATAGGTCTTCCTAACTCCAAGCCTAACACTCTAGCCATTGTACCAGATGTCTCTCTGTTGGAAGGTACAGATTATGTTACATTTCTCTCTAAGGCAACCAACAGTCTTACTCAGAGTAGACTACATTAGTAAATGACACGTAACCAAACCCATTAGAGAATTGGAAAAAGCTGTGGCATCTATTTTGTGTTTATTTCAACTTTTGACAGGAATATCTGGTTATTTTCTTCTTCTAAAATTACATTTTACTTCGAGTCCCAGAAACAATGGGGACTTAAAAAACTGCACAGAAATGACAAGAAAATTCACAGTGTTTCAGAAAAGTACAGCCAAAGGTGGGGTCTAATGAGAGTTGTCAGGGTTCTTATCCAATTTCTTTAGGCTCATGTGCTGGGAACACAACTGGAAAGGAGACTGCTTTATTTGGGGAAGCTCCAAAACCAGAGATCCAACTTTCCTAATTTAATCCCATGACAAGCATTCCCTTAGTCCCCACCCCCCCAATCACACAAGGCAATAATGTTCTGAAGTCCATGTGTTCTGTAGAGCTCTTCCCCCTGTCTCACTTTTTGCCAGGAAAAGCATCAATAGCACAGCCCTAAATTCTAGGAAGTTAAGGTCATCAACACACCCAAGTCCCTAAGCAACATACTTTGGCCATGTGGCTGGGCAGTAGAGCTGATGCTACAAAAGCATGAACTGGAGTCATCATCAAGAGCAAGTACACTCACATTTCAAAGGAGGAGTCAGGCACTCGAATCCATCTGAAAATCTATGTTTTTTACAACATGTTTTGGCAAGTGTTTTGCCACACTCAGAATGGAGAAAAAATGAACAATTTTTCATCTGCTTTGGATTCGGCTCTCATTGTATTGCTCTAAATTTGGATTGTTTTTCTTTACATCAAGCTGAAATTTCCTTCTTAGCCATCTCCACCCAATACTCCTCCTTTGGCATGCTGAAGAAGAGCAAAATAAGTCTAATCCCTCTTTCACAAGACAAGCCTTCAAAAAATTGAACTGAATATAATCAAATCCACTGGGTATTCGTTAAGCACTTACTGTGTGTGCAAGACACAGACTGGGCTTAGTGTTGGAGATACAAAGACAAAATAAAAACAATTCCTGCTCCCAAGAGTCTTGGACTTTACTGGGAAGACACAATATGCAAACACTTAAGGATATCCTATGTGATCATCTGAGGAGTGGAGAGAGAACACTGACAACCTGGCCAATCAAGAAAGGTTACTCACTGGGCATATGAATTGATGCAAAATGGAGCAAGCAGATCCAGGGAAACTATATAAACAATGAGGGCAGTACTATAAATAAAAAGGATAACAACAACAAAACCCCAGAAACTGAACTTCATGTAATTATGGTGGCCAAGCTTGGCCAAGAAAAAAAAAAGAGAAAATGCACTTCTCTCCTTTCATCAAAGGAGTGAGGAATTTTGGGTGCTTTTGTTGTGGTTGAGTTTTTTCTGATTCTGTGACCCATTTGATGTTTTCTTGACAAAGATACTGGAGTGATTTGCCATTTCCTTCTTTGGCTTATTTTACAGATGAAGGAACTGAGGCAAACAGGAAGGTTAAGTGACTTGCCTAGGGTCACACAGCTAATAAATGTCTGAGGGCAGATTTGAACTTACAATGATGACTCAACACCCTATCCATTGTACCACCCCCATTGCATATTCTGTCACAGCTGATAGATAATATTGGTTAACTTTATGAAATAATAATAGTATTTTCATAGTGCTCCAAGATTTTCAGAGGACTTTACATATAATATTTTATCTCATAACTTTGTGAGATTGACATATTAACATATTCTATTTTACAAACAAGGACCCTGAGACAGAGAAAAGTTAGGCTTCTTGCCAAGAGTCATGCTAGTATGTGTTTGTGCTCCTTCTTCCTTTCTCTTCCTCTTCTCCTTCTCCTCCTTTTTCTCCTGCTCTTCCTCCTCCTCCTCCTCCTCCTCTTTCTCCTTTACTTTTTAAGTCTTTGTTACAAGGGATGATTTTCTGGCTAAGGAAGAGAGAAAGATAAATTAGGAAATTTAAGTAATATGAAAGTTGAAGATATCAATAAATAATTTTTAAGAGTAAAGACTTCTATGAGGTGGAGGTACATGAAATGAGAGTGTTGAAGAAAACTGGGGGCTCTTAAGGTAAAGGAATGGGGGCAGTATATTCCAGAAAACTTTATTCACCATCACAGAGGCAAGGATACCAAGTTATAGAAGTGGACCTGGGCCAATTTTAATGGAATATAAAATGCACAAAGAGGAGAATTATGAAAAAAGCCAGAAAACTACAAGTTGGAAACAGATTGTGAAAGGCTTGAAGCATTCACATTTAATCCCAGATGCAGTTGGTTTTGGAGCAGAGGAGACAACCCTTTGCTTAGGGATATTGTTTTGGCAGCTAGCTGTATAAAAGATGGATCAGGGAGGAGAGAGACTGACAGCAGATAGTGTGATTAGGTGGCTGCTGTAATAGGACAGCAAAGAGGCGATGAACCTAAGATGGTGACTATATCAATGGGAGGATGGTGAATGGATATAAGAGGTGGTAGAATCTCTAAGTCTTGGAAACTGATTGGCCATGGAGAATGTGAGAGAATAAAGAATCAAGGATGAATCCATGTTTGCAATTCTGATTGAGTGAAAGGATGTTGGTGGTGCCAACAGAAATAGGGAAGTTAATAGGAGAAATGAATTTAAGGAGGGGGAGATAATAAATTCTGTTTTCCACATAGAGGATTCTAAATGCCAATGAAACTTTCAGGTACAATTGTCCAAAATGCAGCTGCTGATATGATACTAGAACTTAGGAGAAAGACTAGAGCTTGGTACATAGGTTTATGAGTTATGTGTATGGAGCTAATAATTAAGGCCATAGGAACTAAGTCAAACATGAAGGGTGAGTTACAGGAAAAGAAGAGGGATCAAAAATGAGCTGGAGGGTCCATAAGATTCCCTCTCTTTTCCTCTTCTCCCAACTAAATATTCCTACTTACTTCAACTAATTATTCTAATGCATGAAGTAATGGTCTTTCATTTTCTGGGTGACCTCATCTTTCTCTTTTTTTTTAACTTAGAAACCTTTTTAACTTAGAAAAGTCAACTACATGAAAAAAATGAAGTGGATGAAAAATGTCTCTTCTACAGACAATAATGTATGGGTGAAGAACAATCTATCTAGCTTATCTATCAGTTTATATACCTTGAAAAGATTCTGCAAATGGACCCCCCCAAAAAAAAAGCCATGAATTGAATTGTATGAAGAGAGCAAGACTCGTTGCATTTGGAAAGTAAACTATTCCTTGAAATAATACCCTTTTCTAAAATCCCTGACCTTCCATCTTAGAATCAATATTATGTATTGATTCCAAGGCACAAGAGGGGTAAAGGCTAGGCAATAGGTGTTAAGTGACTTGCTCAGGGCCACATAGTTGGGAAGTATCTGGGGCAAGATTTGAACCCAAGACCTCCTATCTCTAGGCCTGGCTCTCAATCTACCGAGCCACCTAGTTGGCCCCTGAAATAATAATAACTTTTTAACACTGCTAATCTCCCAATAATGCTATATGATTGTGAATTATAGAACACCAACTTTTCAAATACCCCAAATTGTACCCTAACCAAAGGGCAATGTGGAGATATGGCAGGTATAAATAGATTGCTATACCTTAACAGCAATGATTTGGTATAAGAATTGGTATAAAAGAGATTATCTAATAAATGTATAATTTGAAAAGAAGGGCTACTTATATGTCAAGAACTAAAGCTAACAGAGGGACAGAATAAGTACTGAACAATTAACCTTGGAATGTTAAAAGAGCTAGACAAAGACCATTGGCACATAGAGTTTATTCTTTATTAAGGATTTATAGATTATAGACAAGAGTTGCATAGGATGTGATAATATGGAAGGGTGGCAATCTACAATCTACAACCCCTGGAAATAGCACTTTCATGAGATTACAGATACATCAAAGCACTGAAAAAGTCTTTATTCAAAATGGATTTTGGTTTTCATATTGCCTAGATTCTCTCTATATATTATAGCTCTCTCTGTCTCTCTGCCTCCCTGAGAGTCATCCCTTATAACAAAGAAATTTTCAGAAGAGCAAGAAGAGGAATCAGCAAAATCCATGTATATGTTGACATTCTATGAGAAAGTCTTTTGACTCTACCACTCTGCAGGGAGCAAGGACGGTGTTGTTTTTCACCCTGGTGCTTCTTATACTTAGACTAGTGGGCTGTCCATGGTAGGTATTTAATAAATCAAGTGACTCAACCTTTAAAAAACATTTTTCAGATCTTCAAGTGCTATATAAATGTTAGCTATCACATCATCACCCCCAACATTATCATCATTCGTATTTGTTCACTGAAAAAAAAGACAAAAATGTCACAAGATGACCAACCTTGGTGTGATATGATATATCACCATGACAATCCAAGTTCCTAAATACTCCATTAGATTTGTCTATGATGCTGTCATTGAATAATATAAATATCCCTCCCAATCCCCAAAGTACAATAACAATTCACATTTAGGTTGATGATTCTGTGGCACCAAAAATAAAATCACAAACCATCTTCAATTATGTTCAGTATACTGTCATTCTTGGACCTCTGTTTAATAAATCTTTTTCTTTTAAGTTTTCCTAGGCACCCAGAGTGCTGACAGATAAGTAGTCAACCTAGAAATAAGGCAAGTCACAAGCCAAGGAATGTGGATGAATAAAGCAAGAGATGCTCTATAAAGGTAAAGTTTTAGTTTAAAATAAAATAACAACAAATATACTATTGATGCTTTTTCCTCTCCCTTCTTAGTTATTTCCAAAGGATTTCCTCAGCTGCCACTGTCCAGAGAATTCTGCCTTATAACAAAGAAATAAAGTTAACAAACTACTATTAGCTGGATCTGACATTGTCTGTATGTCTTCTTTTTTAGCCTACAAGGGATCAGCAAAGTTAATTCTTAGGCAATATAGGTCACTTCCTTGAGTCATTTTATAGATATGGCCCCTTCTTCTTCTCATTTAGTTTTATATTAGTTCACACTAGTCTTTGGAAATATTTCTGAACACTTCATTTGTCATTTCTTAAGAGTCCAATAATATTCTAATTGTAGTAAATACCACAATTTCTTCAGCCATACCTCAAATAATGAGCATCAATTTTATTTCAATTTTTTCACTCCAACAGAAAATATGACCTTAAATACCTTTGCATGCATAGGACATTTGCTTCTATCTTTGACTTATTTGGGGACATATGCTCAGTAATGGTATCATTGGATTAAAGAAGCAGGTTGTTGTTTAGTCGTGTCCGACTCTTCATGATCCTATTTGGGATTTTCTTTTCTTTTTTAATTTTAATATCCCATTTCCATATGAGTTTTTCAAAGTTATATGATACAAATTGTCTCCTTCCCCTCTTCTTTCCCCACCTCCTGGAGCTGGGAAGCAATTCAATCTGGGTTATACATCATGCAAAAAATATCTCTATATAATTTATTGTTTAAGTAAATAATCTTATAAAACCAAAACCCCTAAAACATTTACCCAAATAAACAAATGTTAAATGTATATGCTTCTATCTGCATTCTGACTCCAACAGTTCTTTCTCTAGAGGTGGAGAGGCTCTGTCATAAGGTCCTCAGAATTGTTCTGAAGAATTGTACTGCTGGTAGTAGCAAAATCTGTCACAGAGGATCATTCCACAGTATTTCTGTTACTGTGTATAATGTTCTCCTGGCTCTGCTTATTTCACTCTGTATCAGTTCATGTAGGCCTTTCCAGATTTTTCTGAAATCATCCTGTTCATTATTCTTTATAACACAATAATTTTCCATCACTTTTATATAACACAATTTGTTTGGCCATCCCCCAATTGAAAGACATCCATTTGGGGTTTTCTTAGCAAAGAGAATGGAGTGGTTTGCCATTTCTTTGTCCATCTCATTTTACAAACGAGGAACTGAGGCAAAGAGAGGAAAGTGACTTGCTTATTTAACTATGTGTTAACTAAATCACACAGCTAGTAAGTTTCTGAGGCTGGATTTGAATACATGAAGATGAGTTTTCCTTATTCCAAGACCAGTGCTCTATATATGTGCCACTTAGCTACTTTTTAAAGAGATAGGTACACCCAAAGAGATAATAAGGAAAAAGATATGTCCAAAAATATTTATAACTGCGTTCTTTGTGGTGGCAAAAAAAAAATGGAAAATGAGGGGATGCCCTCCAATTGAGGAATGGCTGAACAAATTGTGGCATAGGTTGGTGATGGAATACTATTGTGCTCAAAGGAATAATAAAGTGGAGGAATTCCATGTGACCTGGAAAGACCTCCAGGAATTGATGCAGAGCAAAAGGAGAAGAACCAGGAAAACATTGTACACAGGGACTGATAAACTGTGGTATAATCGAATGTTATGGACTTCTCCATTAGTAGCAATGCAGAGATCCTGAACAACTTGGAGAAATCTATGAGAAAAACCACTATTCACATCCAGAGGAAAAACTGTGGGAGTAGAAACACAGAAGAAAAACAACTGCTTGAATACATGGATTGAGGGGATATGGCTGGGGAGGTAGACTCTAAATGAACATCCTAATGAAAACACCAACAACATGGAAATAGGTTCTGATCAAGGACACATGTAATACTCAGTGGAATTGTGCTTCAGTTTCGGGAAGGGTGGGTGGAGGGAAGGGAGGGAAATGATGTGATTATTGTAACCAAGGGATAATGTTCTAAATTGACTAAATAAATAAAATTTTAAAAAATAAACAAAGAGATAGGTATAAATTAATTATTTTTCTAAAAGTAGCCAAGTGGTATAGTGGCTAGGGCCCTTGGCCCAGAGTAAGGAAAGTTAATCCAGCCTCAGACACTATCTATGTGGCCTTTTGTCTACCTCAGTTTCCTCAGTGGAAAATTAGTATAATCATAGCACCTACTTCCCAAGGTTGTGTGAAGATAAAATGAGATAGTGTCTGTAAAGGATTTAGCACAATGTCTGCATAGTAGGCACTTAATAATTACTCATTTCAAACCCAAGTCATCTGATTCCATATTTAATGATCTTTTCACTGTAATCTGCTGTTGTTTCTTCCTTTAGGAAAATAAGACAAAATCCATATCTTTAGAGAATGTGAATTCTAATAGATTTTAAGAGAAACAATTCCTAGATTCAAATTTAATCTGTGGAGATAATAATTAATATTTACCTAACCATAACCCCCTGACAACCTTGTGAGATAAGTAGGGTAAGAATTATCACCTCATTTAACAAATGGAGAATCTCAATTAGATGGCAAAAGTGGTATACAGCTAGCAAATATTAGCATGCACTCTGTATTCTACATTCAGCACAAAACTTTTCTCTGCAACTAGACTGTGAGGGTAAGGCTGATGCCCAAAATTTATTTTTGGACTGTCAGCCTCCACCTTCTTCTCTTCCCATCCTCTAAGATGAAATATATTCTCGGATCCACAGTAAGGCTGAAAAATACTCACTGAAATGGTAGGAATGTCAAATGGTTTTTTATTAGAATACTACTACATTATCACAACTCAAAATTTTTCATTCGAGATTTAAGGACTGGAACCAAAAGATTCACTTTTGAAACTATTTTTGTAGAATATTCAGAGAATACGAAACACTCTCTAATGGAGAGATGGAGACAGAGCAATAATTTAACCTTCCTTGCAGATGTGGGGGACTTCTCAAGGGTAAAAATAACTTTATTGTCAGATTTCTTTAAGTATTAAAACTTTGCTGCTTTCTTCCCATCCCACCCCCATTCCTCTTTTTTTTTTCTTAAAAATTTTTTTTTTGTTTTAAGAGATGACTATCTGGGAAGAGTGGGAAATGAGATAAAGGGGGAACTTGAGGTGATTAAAAAAACAAGATATTAAGTAGATTTTATTTTTTTAATGTTTTTAAAGAAAAACTCTCTCAAAACTGAGGATGCTTTACTAAATAGACTGCAACCAAACACTAAAGGATATCTTTTTGTTTGACTTGTGTCAATTTGTTTGTCAAGACATCTCTGTGGTAAAGATTATAGCTGTCAACAAAGGGCTTTTGAAAGCTCTTAGCTTGACAGGCTTTCCATGGCTCTTGCCTTAACACCTATAATGAGTTAAATAAACAGTGTCCAGGGACAGGCCAAATTCTCTGGTGCTGAAGTTGCTCAGAGTAAAAACTGAACTGACACATCAGTGACCCTTAATGGGTTAATAATTCCACTTACTTTGAAGGCAGACAGGTCTGCATTCTAGCCTAACTTCAGACACCTTTTGGTTACATTCCCACAGCTTTCAAACAGGAATATTCAGCCCACTAAGTTTGTAAATCCAATAACCCAGTACTCAAAGTATAGAGTTAGGTAGACTCTAAGTGTATAAGAAATTCCCCTGGAATTCATATCCTTTAACTCTTCTCTGCCTGGCTTTATACACCCTCTAATCACAAATAGGCATAGGGACCCTTTGGGACAAATATGATTGTTTTATGTTAACATGCACATAGCAGCCCAAAAGATTAAATTTATTGTTCTAATTTTGCTGCCTAATAGTAATATGAGGGCTACTAGGTGGTACAGCAGAGAAAGCACAGGGGTCTGGAGTCAGGAAGCCTTAGACACTTACTGGCTTTGTGACCCAGGGCAAGTCACTTCCTCTGTTTGCCTCAGTTTCCTCATCTGTAAAATACGTTTCACAAGAAAATGGCAAATCGTTCCAGTTTCTTTGGCAAAATAACCCCTGTGAGATTTAAAATGGTTGAGGTCTTAAACTGTAGTGAGTTAAAATGGTGGAAGATATAAATTGTGATAGATATAAGAGAGGGTGAGTAAATTTGACCGCAGAAATATGTTTCACTACAGTGTCTTGGTTTTTAAATCAAATATAAGGTGGTTGCCAGGGAAATATTCCCAATTATTCAAATACCCAAGTCAATTGGGTTTTATAGAGATTTTAATTAACAATACAATGAGTAATCAAAGAAAGAGAGAGAGAGAGTAAGAAAGGAATAAGTATGAATGGCCTCAAGCCAATATGGCCTAGACCTGAGTCTTAAGAGAGAAATCAGTCAATTTTTTTAACACTCACCACAAGGTCTGACTAAACAAGGATTCTAGTGACATCAGGCCAGCTCCATCTCAGCTGACTTCACCAGAGAGCCTTCCAGCCAGAGACTGTTCCAAAAGGCCTCTCTCAAGAGATTCTTCCCAAGCAGTCCTCATCAGAGATCCTCCAAAAGGCTTTCTCCAAAAGGATATATCTCCAAAAGGATATCTTCAAGAGATTCTGCTTTTTCTTATATAGGGGTTTTTCCCCCATGTCACCTCCCCTAAGTCCCTACATCTACCAATCACTGTAGATGCTTTCCAAAGGACTGCCCATCTGAATTCCTGCTAAGTCGACAAATCTCCTCAGTAAGTCTGAACCAGTGAAAACACAGCTGAGTCAACTAATCTCATTAAGACAAAACTTGCCCGACCCTTTTAGGTACCTAGCATCTCATTGTATCAATTCTAAAAACAGGCCTGGCTCAAAGAACTCCTTGCCCCACTATAAGCATGGATCCAAGTACTTTCTTTGTTTAGCAATGAGTTTTCTCCCCTAAAGCAGTCTTAAGTATGGTTGGAGTAGAGGTCCTCCCATTTCTGATCCTGGCAAGTTCTCACATCAAAATGGGAAATGTTTCTCAGTAGGGAATTTGTTCCAATTAAGAATTCCCTGATGGGGAAATTTTTAACATTCATAAGTCTAAGAGATTTCAAGGTTTATACCCCAAATGGAGTCACAAGAGCAGATAACTGAACAGCAAATAGTACAGTCAAGAAGTTAGTAGTAGATCATAAAATCATGGAGTTGGAAGGGTTTTCTGATGCCATCTAGTTTAACCCTCCACAATATAGTTGGCAAATGTTGCCTAAAGATCTCTGGAGAAGGACATTTACTATCTGGGCACCAGCACTATACATACCTTCCCTCGAGGCAGCTGGTTACACTTTTAATTGTTGGAAGTTTTTCTTTTCATCAAAACTTCATTTGCCTTTTTGAAACTTCAATCTATTCTGTTTGGTTCTGCCCTCTAGGGCAAATCAAAACAAGTGTCATCTCTCTTCTGTATTTATTAAGCACCTATTACGTGCCAGACTCTGGGCTAAGTAATGGGAATAAGGCAAAACATTGTCTTGGACCTCAAGGTTCTCATAATCTCATGAGGGTGAAACATGTAAACTATGTACAAATAAGTTATATTCAGGATCAATAATTAAGGGCAGCTATTATGTCTTTAATTTGTCTTCTCATCTCCAGGTTATTTGACTTTAAGACACATTGTTCTTGTCATTTCAAAATGGGATCACAGAGAGAGGGCTGGAAGAAACCATCCAATACCATTCTCAGCCATAAGTGGTAGGCATAGAATTTGAACCCAGGGTCTCTCCCTGGCTACAGTTTCCCCCAAGTGTAAAATGAGAGAGTTGGAATAAATAGTATCTGAAGTTCTTTCCAGTTTGAAATCTATGAGCTTATGATCCCAGACCTGTCCAGAAATGGCAGTTTGTCTTCTTTTCCAGTGGCTTCCCCATTTTTGTGAACCTTCAAGCTTCCAAATCTGAGATTCTGGGATTTAGGTCCTCTGACCTGCAGAGGAATGAGGTATAACATGTATCTCTTGGCTTACATCTTTGCTAAGAACATAAAACTCTGCTCCTGAGCTTTCTCCATCAGTCAAAGTCCACATATGCTCAATTGCTGGAGTTCATATTGTCAGTTCAGACTCCATATAACAAAGAAATAGTGCCATAACTTTTCTCTACCACCATTCCCCCTATCTTTCTTCACCATTGTGGATTATGAGCTATTAGAGATAAGGCCTCCCCTGTTTAATTCACTCCATAGAATATACAATGCATGTCATGTATAAATAAACAATTAATAAGTGTTGTTGATGATGGTGATGCTGATGAAGATAACTTTGTTGGGCTTCCTTATTCTGTGACTCCATGAAATTTTTGAAAACTGTAGAACATGAATTTGCTGCAACTGGTCTCATTTTAAAAATTATATGCATATAAATCTCAAAAAAAAGTCTTTTACAAGCATCTTATTTCCAACCATCTATATCCCTGTCAATATTTTTTTCTAAACAGTTTGGCAAATTGAATATTACATTTTTATGGAAACTACCATCCATGTTTATCATTTGGTAGAGAGATTACATCTTTTTAAAGAAAAGAACAGGTGCATGCTTACCTTCTTCTCATTGTAAATGCCTCCAGATGGTTCCTATTCATTCCAGAGACTTCTTAAGAAACATCTGCTCACAATATTTATATTCAACTTTATTATATTTTCCAAAAATTGCATTTTAAATACAGTTTCCTTTAAATTAAAAAAACATTCATTTTTCCTATTCAAGAGAAAAGTCTTCTCATTACTTTAGTCTCACTTGGTGCACAAGCTACTCTGTATTATATCACAAACAAAGCTACCATGACATAGGAACTTTTTGAAAGGAGAAGAAAAGAGATACACAGAAAACCTCTTCGTTTTTGAAAAGCAGGCTAGTATTGTAGTGACCAAATTAATAGTTTTTCCTTAAAAAAGAGAATGCAATGGGTAGATTTCTCTTTTCTTGCTTCCTCACCTTACGTTCAAGTTTTGCATATAGTTCTGTCTTCAGAAGGGGAAAATAAGAGCCTGTAGTGGGGTCTAGGGAATAAGGCTGAGGGTTCCCCAAGCTAAAGGGAGAGCTTTTATCTTGAAATCCATTCTCTCAAAACAAAATCCATGATGATTATAAATGCCACAAAATTGCTCAACGTGAAAAGCCAAAATGCAAAGATGGAAGAATAAAACCAATCTTTTTTTCAGAAATTTCAACAGCAATGAACTGAAACAGGCTGAAATGTTTACAAGTTTGAAAGAAGTAGTTTTTTCTGTGGTTGCAGAAGATTTTTGAGAATTTGAACTCTGTGGTGTGATGAAGATAAGCAGTAAAGTGAATAGTGGATTGTTCCTGGGAGGGAGAATCTTTGATCAGAGATCAGAGAAACATAGATTTGGATCTGTACCAGAAAGGTCCAAATATTTCATTTTGCTGATGGATAAACTGAAGCATAGAGAAGTTCCATGACTTAGAGTCTCACAGGTAGTAAAGATTGGAGTCCAGGTCCCTTGACACCAAATACAGTATTCTTTCTGTTTCTCTGTGCTTCCTTTCTATCCAGGAAATCTTTCTGCAAATGAATGATCCTTCTGGTCACATTTTTCTTCCTTCCTTCCTTCCTTCCTTCCTTCTTCCTTCCTTCCTTCCTTCCTTCCTTCCTTCCTTCCTTCCTTCCTTCCTTCCTTCCTTCCTTCCTACCTTTCTTTGTCAGATTTGGCATTTTGTAGTCTGATAGTTCTATTAATTCATTTCCTTCTTGTTTTATCCCATTATAATAGCATAATTCTTATTGATTAATTATATTACAATAAAATATTATAGGCACCTAAGGTTCAATACAGTATATGCTAGCCATCTGTCATACTGGTGTTTTGTTTTTGTTTTTATTTTGATCACTTGATACCCATTTCCATATTATTCACTTTTGTAATAGACTAATCTTTTAAAACCAAAACCCTGATTCATATACTAATATAAAATTTTGTTTTCTGTACATTTCTTTTTCAAGTAGAGTTGATTCATTAGTTCCTTATGTATTCATATTGCTCCCTTCAGCCATCTCTCTTATTGGAATGGTTTGTGTGTGTGTGTATATGTGTGTGTTTGGAGTTTCTCTAATAAAATTTTAGTCCATGGGATCCTGCCTCTCCTTACTCAGCAGCCTTTGAAATCCCCAAATATATTATGCATATAAAACCATACTTGTATTTCCTCTTTTACTATATCACAAACTCTTAAAAGGAGCAGTTATTTCCATCCTAGACATCTTTTCCATCCCAACAACCTGTTCTCCCCAGCTATTGAGAATCAGTTTCTGAATACTTTCCCCTTTTTAGCTCTTCTGCCTTTTAAAGAATGAAATGATTATTGAGGCAAGTTGAGAAGTTACTAGTCATTCTGCCTCTGACAGAGGGAGAGAGCTCCAGCAGATACCTCCATGTTGAATTCTTGCATCACTACTAGGATGCCTCAGTGCCAAGTTTGTAATTTTTCCCCCAGATTCCTCAGCTATTTCCTTTTCCTATCCAAATATACTCCAAAGACAAGATCACCTATATTTCTCTCTCTGTGGAGTTTCACTCAGTATCCTCTGCCACCATTTCCCTCTCTTCCTTTTGGATTTCCTTGCATGAATATGTATTTTTTAATACCTAGCATTATTCTCCCCCTTTTATGGTTACTGTTTCTTTTGAATAAGATATTACCTTCCAGAGCAAATTTAGGTTTATGGATTTCATCCTACCATATCTCAGTGATTCATACATGATCAAATTTGCCTACTTGAATTAGAACAATTGTCTTCTCTTGCTTTTTTCTCAAAATTTTAGCATTTTTGTCCAAATATGTAGGTCTAAAGACTTTAAAACTGACTCCTTTCTGAAGTTTTATTACCTATAAACTTGTAGATTTCTCAACTGTCATTTTTCCTTCACTGAGTATATTCTTCTCTCTCCATTATCTTTTTGGTTCAAATTTCAAGGCAACTGGAAAATATATTCCTAATAGCTTAAGTATATTCCATCTCTGGCCAGGAATCTATCATATTTATATTTAAGCTGTAGTCCAGAAGTTCAAATTTCATGATCAAATATCAGTTCCTTTGCCAGCTGTTCACCTCCCAACTTAAGTTTTCTCTTCAATTCATACTCATTGCTTTCTTTTCTTCTTTTTCTTTTTTTAACCCATACCTTCTGTCTTAGAATCAATACTAAGTATCAGTTCAAAGACAGAAGAGCTGTAAGGGCTAGGCAATTGGGGTTAAATGACTTGCCCAAGGTTACAAAACTAGGAAGTGTCTGAGGCCATCTCTAGATCTGATTCTCTATCCATTGAGCCACCTAGCTGTCCCACATACTCTTTGCTTTCAATGAGCAACAACGAGGAAAAGTTCCTATATGTTTTTCCTTCTCTTGCCTAAAATCTCAAATATCTTTGGCAAACATGTTGGCTTATGTCATTTGTATCCTCATGGATCTCCAGAAATCCAGGCTCTCTGCTGATATTCCATTTCCTTTCACTTTTCAAAGTACACTATTCAGTTTGATCATCTTCATCAACCCCTATAAGTTTAATTATAATCTGTCTGCAACTGGTTGCCAAATGTGTGTGTGTGTGTGTGTGTGTGTGTGTGTTCCTCATTTTTCTCATGAGTTAGGGTCATGCACATCCAACTGTCTTTTGGATATCTTGAACTAGGTATTTATTTGTAGGCATCTCAAATGGAAATCTGTCCAAGAGAGAATTCAATACTATCTTCTCACATAGACCCACAATCTCAATGTGGTCTCAATTCTCACTCCAGGCATCCAACCAATTGTCAACTCCTCCCTCCTCCTCCATCTTCACAGCATCTCTTATTTATTACTATTAAGATCACAACACCTCTTATCTATGTTCCCCCTTCTTCCTACCACCATTTCCCTAATTCAGGCCCTTATCTCCATTGCCCTGGAAGTGATTGTTTCAATAACCTTCTAGCGGTCTCCCCAATACAAATCTCTCCCCATTCCAATCCATCCTGCTCTTAGCTGCCAACATGATATTTTCCAAAGCTCAGCTCTGTATATGTCACCCAACAGTGCAATAATCTCCCAGTGGCTTCCTTCATCAAATATAAAATCCTCTGTTTAGCATTTAAAACTTCACAATCTGCCCCCCCCCTTACATTTCTATTCTTCTTACATTTTACTCCCTTCTATTCAAGCTGCCATCCATTTATACTGGCCTATTTGCAATTCCTCAGATGTAATCCTCCATCTTCTAGCATTTGCATTGGGGATCCTTCATGCCTAGAGTGCCCTGCTCCCTCCACTTCTTCATTCCTTCTGCTTCCTTTAAGACTCAGCTGAAATTCCAACTTTTGCAAGAAACCTTTTTCCACCCTCAACTCCAGTTGCTAATGCTTTCCCCTTTCAGTTTACCTTATCTACTTTCATTATATATAGTTTATGTATCTAGTTAATCAAACGTTTTATTCCCCATTAGAAAGGGCATTCCATTATGGAAAGAACTGTAGTGTTTTTGTTTTTTTTAATTGTACCCTTTCTTATACTCCAGGACTTAACACTAAAACCTAGCACTTGGTAAGGACTTCTTGACTGATTTGCCATCCATTTTGATGCCTTGTGAGATTCTCTGTTGAGTCTTAGATGCCTTGGAAAGATCTCTGTTTTTGGAATCTGAGGAAAGGAAGGGAATAAGCATTTATACTATTACTGTGTGCCAAGCACAGTGTGCTAAGCATTTTGGTTGCTGTTTTTTTTTTAATAAATATTATCTCATTTGATCCTGACAACAACCCTGTTAGCTGTTAGCTAATGGTAGCTGCTGTTATTATTATTTTACAGTTGAGGAAACTGAGGCAATCACTTGCCCAGGTTCACACAACTAGTAAGTGTCAGACAGAATTTGAACTAGGCTGTTCCTGACTTGACCAAGGCCAAGCACTCTGTCTACTGCACCATTATTAGTTCTCCCAATCAGATTAAGGCAGATTGACAATTAGCTGCTTTGGTATTACAGAGGAAGATATCCCCAATCACCAGGTCTCTTCAAATCTGTTCTGCATTACTCTAATGACAGCCCCTCCATTTGGTTTACAAATTAGTTACTAGAAACCAAGAATGGTTAAAAGATTTGCTCCAGGTCAGAAACCTGAGGAATGTTGGAGGCAAGATTTCAACCCAAGTTTCTCCTGGCTCCAAGTGCATGGTTCTATCCACTAGGTGGAAGCAAGTAAGTGGTTTCACCTAACTGGAGTGGAGAGAGTGCAGGTGGGAGGGAGAAAAGAGCCTGACAAGATAATTCTCACTTTAAACAAAGGAATTGTCCTATATTTAGTAGAAAACCTCTCTTTCTGTGCATATCTATCCATGAATAGATGAGAGGAGAATGAGAATTCTGAATAGATATGAAGTCAATCTTGTAGCATCCATATAAGTGAGTATAGAGATGCTACACTATCACATCCACAAATGAATTCATAGATCAACAAAATAAAATCCAATGGTCTTTTTTTCTGTTATTCATTAGACAAAAACATTCAACTATTAAACTCATTAAAGATTATCTTTTCTGTTTTATTTTTTACGAGATTCAAGAGAGCTAAAAAAAAATGCTCAAGAGTTCCTTAGTCACAAATGATTTGACTCTAGTGACCACTTGTTTACATTTGGGCTAGATAACAAGCTTAAAACATTTTTTTTGATGACTTAATTGCAATGTGACAGCTATAACTATAGTCCAATGGGCTGCACTGCCAAATGCATGAAACTGACTCACTGTACATTGTCTGAGCCTACTCAATCTTGTAGCAATTACAAAAGGCAAATCATCTAAGACAGGAATTCATAAGGAGAGAAAAGCGTCTTCTAAAAAAAAAGAACCTGTCTTATGATTTTCTAGAGTGATTAAAACATCTTAATAGGACTATTTCTGTGCAGCAGTCGGCTTCCTTGTGAAATATTGACAGGTCTTCCTAACTGGAAAAAATCACAACTCATTAAAGTTGCTGTCTTACTTGATTGAATAAAAAGAAGTAGAAAGGTGGAATCAAAGTTGTGAGAATAGAGAAACAATGGAAGATATGGAAATTGGAGTTCCAAACATCAATCTTAATTTGTATGTTCCTTAGGAACTATTAACTCACTCCCCACTCTTCCACCATCATTGTCTAATTAGTTCTCTACAATACACTTAAATGCTGTCTAACCTTTGAATGGCACTCTATATACTCCCTACCTACATGTTCTTCAAAAGTTAAACTTCTGCCTACCCTTCTAACTATCTGTGATTTCTTTTTCCCTTTATATTTTCCACCGTATTTAGTCCCAATCATTCAGGTTCCCTGCCAGTGCAGCTGATTTTGCTTTTACAAATTAATGGGGCCTTTTCACCCTTACCCCCCCACATCTTTCCATCTCCCCTCCCACACTTCTAGGTTCCCCTGTCTATGCTTATAGTGGAGTCAAGCCAAGGGAGGCTGAGTGATGATGAGGAAAGAAAGCTCACAGTGGTTTTGAGCATAAATATAATTTCCATTGTTAGAAACTGAGCAGTAGCTGAAGCTCTGGGACTTCTAGTCACCCTTCTCCTATGCCCCAGCTTTAGCACCTTAAAATTCCTTTGATAAACACTTTCCTTTATCTCTCTTTTTTAAACCCTTACTTTCTGTCTTAGTAATAACCCTAAGAGAGAAGGATGAGGGCTAGGCAAACTGCTGACTGCCCAGGGTCACACAACTAGGAAATGTCTAAGGCCAAATCTGAAGGCAGTTTCTCCTGACTCCAGGCTTGATGCTCTATCTACTGTATCACCTAGCTGTCCTCACCTTCATATCTCTTAAGAACAAGAATAGGGGGCAGCTGGGTGGCTCAGTGGATTGAGAGTCAGGCCTAGAGATGGGAGGTCCTAGGTTCAAATCTAGCCTCAGACACTTCCCAGCTGTGTGGCCCTCACTTGACCCCCATTGCCTAGTCCTTACTGCTCTTCTTCCTTGGAGCCAATACACAGTATTGACTCCAAGATGGAAGGTAAGGTTTTTTGTTAAAAAAAAAACAAACAAGAATAACTACTATCAGTAACTCATAAAAAATAGGAGCCCCCCAAAATGATGGCAGTTTTAAATGGCTAAGAAATACAGAAAAACACTATAATAAATAGTATAAACAATAGCCTTCTTCTATTCATAGCTCCTCTTCTGCCAAAAGATATAGATTAAATATGACCTTTTAGGATCTTGAGGGGACACAGTAGATAGAATGCTGGACCTGGAATGAGAAAGAGTCATCATTCTGGGTTCAAATCTAGCTTCAAATACTTACTAGCTGTGTATCCCTAGAAAAGTCACTTAACTCTGTCTCAGTTTCCTTATCTGTAAAAATGAACTGGAGAAGGAAATGGCAAACCATGTTACTATCTTCGCCAAGAAAACTCCAAAGAGACAGAAATGACTGAAACAACTGAACAACAACAAATGACCCTTCATCTTGACAAAAACAACCTCGAGTTTTCTTGTGGAAGTGAGAATTGGAAGGGTTGCAGCTTGTGAGTTTGTGTGAAGTGGTTCAATTTTCTACATTCTCAGAAGTAATCTAAAAGAAGCAAAATGAAATTCATGGTATGTTCAAGCTGTTCCCCAATATATCAGTTGCATTAGGACAAAATTTTGAAACATGACATGCATTGGAACCAACTGAATACAAACACAGGATGGGAATAGTATATATGGTTCATATGGAAAAGATCTATGGATTTTATTCTACTCCAAGTTAGATACGAGTCCAAAAGAGAAATAAAGCTAACATGATCTTAGTTTTATCACCAATATAAGCTCAATCTCTAGAATAAGGAATTTTTAATAATCTAGCTCTAGTTGTCCATGATTAGATCACATCCGTTCTGTTTTGGATGCCACATTTTAAGAAAGGTGATAAATAGAAGAAGAGTATCCCCCAAAAGCAACCAGCATAATATAAGGAGACTAGAAACTTTATTGTAGGAAGAACAGTTGAAGGAATGAGGGATTTTCAATCCAGAAAAGACTTAGGGGACATACAATCAGTATCTTCAATTATTAGGAAGGTTTTTGAGAAAGATATTTAATTTGATTTGCTTGTTATTCTTTTTTCATATTTCACACTGAAACAGCTGGGTGGTGCACTGGCTAGAGTGCTGAACTAAGAGTTAGGAAGACCTGAGTTCAAATTCTACCTTAAACAGTTACTAGATATGTCACCCTGGGCAAGTCACTTAACCTCTGTATGCTTCAATTTCTTTGTCTATAACGTGTGAATAATAAGAGAACCTAAACACATAGAGCTGTTGTAAAGATTAAATGAGATAATGTTTATAAAACTTCACAAGACTTAAGGCTCTATATGAATGCTTTTCAATTATTTATCCATAAATCTATCTGTTTGTTTATATTACTTCCCTTAATGTAGCCTACACTCTAGCTAAACTAGAGAACATTCTGTCTTCTGAAGCCACACAGTTCCATACTTTTATTCAGACTATTTCCTGTCTCAGTAGTTCCTTCTCCTACTGTTTAATAGGACTTGTTCAAGTCCTATTCATCCTTTAAAGACAATTTCAAATGCTGCTTCCTTCTGCAAACCTTTGCTGATCCCTCCACTTGGTAAAGACTCTCCATATGAGATCTCCTATAGCATTTTGTTTTGCTCCTTAACACAATAGTATGTGATGTTGTCTTATCCCTTCTAGACTGCTATATCCTTGAAGTCAAGGACCATGTCTAATCTAAGCTTTGTATCTCCCCCAGCTGCTAAAACAGTGCTTTGCACTCAGAGGAGACCTGGACTAATCACTATGAGGAGTGTGTTAGAGAGATAATGAGAGGCCAATAAAAGGAATGACAAGTAGCAGCAGAGGCTAAGTTGAAGTTGGACGGCATGGATCTGTAATACCCCAGGTCTGCACAATTTTCCATACTTCAGTGATTTTGAGAGGAAATCATTGAAGTAGTTGACAAGAGCAAGACCACAGTTTCTAGAAAAGTAGCATCAAGGGAAGCCAGGAAGGAATTCAAAGCCTGGGTAAGGTGAGAGGAGCTGAATAGTCGAAACTCAGACAAGGTCAAATAACAAATTTGATAAGTGTGATTTGGGTATGGGAAAGAAGATTGGCAAAAGGGTTATAATCAGAAGTTGGGAATATTAAGTTAGATTGAGATTTTAGAAGGCAAGCATTGCCTTGTGGAAATGAGGTCCAATAGTTATGGGGAGAGGGAGAAAAGAAAATCAATGAAATGTTTTTTAATATACAAAAGAAAGCAAAAGAAAAGTTCAGTAGTAAATATAGAAGAGGAGAGTTTTATTACTACTACTTTAGATTTTAAATAAGTTAAAAACTGTACAGAAGAGAATTTCATATTTTCTCATGCAATCCTTTTTTCTGTTCTTCATATATGAAAAAGATTATGTTTATTGAGTTCATAATTTTTTAATCAGATAAGCAAAAAACTCAACTCTAAGGTGTGCATATCCAGTGATGAACAAAGTCAAGGAGGGTCAAGTCATCACTAAGCTTGATATCATCGGTTCTCTTTGCAAAACAAAGGATGGTTGAAAATATCTGTAGGAACTGATGCAGAGTGAAACTGAACTGGGAGAACTGGGAGAAATAAATAGAACTGAGTGCAAAGCACTGGGAGAACATTATACACAATAGCAGCAATATGGTATGATTATCTGGGAAAACTTGGCTACTCTCAGCAGTGCAATGATCTGCTACAATCTTGAAAGACTAATGACGGAGAATGCTATCCACCTCCACAGAAAGAACTGTTGGAGTCATCTTTTACATCAGTGTAATTATGACTTGAGATTTTGGTTACATGCATGTAACATGTAACATACAAAATGGTGACCTAAATGGAAGTGTGCTGTGCATAACAATAAAATAAAATTTAAAAAAGAAAGAAAACCAAAAGATGAACAACAAGGGGGTAAAGGTCTATGAAGTCTTTGATGGGTTCATCAACATGAATATTGGAATTGTAAAAATGGAAAGGAATAAAATCAATGCTTAAGTCATATTTTAGTAATTCAGTAGATTTATGATCTCATCAATGTGGGCATTCCATCTAAGTATGCAAGTTATAACCATTATGTACCTTTTCATCTTGCCATTTCTTTCTGTATACTCCTAGAAATCAATCCAAAGGAGCTACACAATACACTGACTCCAGGCTTTCCTCTGGGTTTTTTTTTTTAACATTTCCTGGATTCTGAACAAAAATACAATGGAATATTAAAGTAATAAGAAATGACACAACTTCACAGAAGACTTATATGAAGTGATGTAGAATTAAGGAAGCAGAACCAGGAAAACTTCAATATAAATGAAAAGAAAAAAAGCTAACTGAGCACTGAAATTATCTGACAATGGTTAGCTATGGACAAAGATTCAGAAAATACATCATTCTCTCTTAGCAGAGGTAAAAGAGCAAAGGTATTGGATATGCTCTCAGAAATGGTGGTTGCTGTGGTCACTTTTATTTAAGCTGCTTTTATTTAATTTTTATTTCTTTCCTTTCTTTTTCAAGGAATGGTTCTTTGGGGTGGGGGGGAGAAGAGAGGATATATTTGGAAATAAAGGTGATATAAAAACAAAACTGTCCATAAAAATATTTGTAAAATATTACTTTAAAAACTACACACACATATCACTTTGAGAACCAATGTATTACTCATACTCTGTCTCTTATCCTTTTCTCTTAATAAATGATTAGCCAATTTCCTTTTCCAGTCACACATTTCCTTCATGATGTATGTATTCCTATTTCTGCCTACAATACACCTCTCCTTTGACTTCTGGTCATTTGCGATTTTGATCCTTCAGAAGTTGTGATGATCTCTGATGTTGAACCACATAAGATCACCAAAAGTCTTTTTCTGTAGTTTTTCTGTGTGTGTTTGTGTGTGTGTGTAAGATTTATTCAAAACTCTAATTTATTAACTATTGTCCAGTCTGTCTTCCTTTTATTCAATTCTGTCCCAATTTTTTATCCTTTTGCAGAGTCTGTTCAAAATATATGCACTGATGGACTAGCTCAATAGTCTTCCCATTCAGTTGCACCTAATAATCTCAGTAAAGGGCACTCTTCAATCCATTTGCTTTTTTCCTATGTGGATTATTAATCTGAATCCTTTTTCTATCCTACAGAGCTCACTGAAGAGAACATGTAGTATTCTAAGGTTGATGCAGTAAGAACAATGTCATCTGAAAACAGTAACATATAGAGGACTTTGTTATCTATAGAGAATATTTCTTCTATTTGGAATAGACATAGAAATGTCATCCATGACAGTGATGAATACCTCTTTCTCCTGTTTTATGTCTTATTTGATATTGATCATTCTTCCTCTGGTTAGATCTATCAAAGAATCTATTGTTATCTTAATATATGAATGGGCCATACCTTGTTGGAAGATAGCTTTTTTTAGGAGAGGGGTTAATCAAAGAATAAAAAATAAAGGGTGATCTTTTACACAGAGCTTGTAATCATTTATTTGATTGTGACTATGTGGTTTACTGTGGAAAATAATATGCAAAAGACTTCTTGCTTTCTTTTCATAATTTCAACAGAGACAATGTCACCACTCAAAAAGACCATTTTTATAAAGACATATACTTGAGAAAGTAGGAGTATAGGACAGTAGTTGCCAGTAGTTACCTTTAGGGGTTAATACCATCTTTGACTTTATCCATCTTTTAATGTACTCCCCTCTCAGAGTTACAGTGAACAGAGATGCCTCAGGGCTTTTAAAATTGTGTGACCTTCAACATATATTTCTTCAGTGTATACTTGATTTTATAAACCCTTACCCTCCATAATTAAAATAAAAACTGTGTGCTGATTCCAAGGCAAAAGAGCAGTATGGGGGTCACACAGGTAGGAAGTATCTGAGACTCCATATGACCCCAAGACTTCCCCTCTTGAGGCCTGGTTCTCAGTTCACTGACCTACCTAGCTGTCCCATCTATCCTTGGTTTTGCCCCGCTACTCTTCCAACTTCATCTTATTAAATTCCATTTGCTTATCTAGTGCATCAAATGCTGAGTTGTTAGAGCCCAGGCATAGTAGTTCCACTGTCATTAATAATTAAGGATCAGAATAGAAAGATATGGGAACAAAGGCAAATGTGGTCCATTTTGTTTTTGGTGGGTCTTCATCCAGATCAAGTCATCAAACCATGAGTATCCCCCAAGGCTCTATTCTAACATCTCTTCTCTTCTCCCTCTAGCAAGGTCAGCAAACTGCATCCCAAAGGCCAAATCTGGCCAGCTAAGTGATCATTCTTAAGAGTATACTGTTCCATTTGGTTATCTCATCAACTCCCATGGATTCAATTATCATCTGTACATAGCCAGTTCTCAGATCGATTTATCCACCTCTAATCTCTCTCCTGACCTCCAGTCTGGAATTGCCCACTGCTTATCAGACATCTCAGAATGTGTGTCTATAGACATGTTTAAATATGTTCTAAACTAAACCTATATATTCCCCCTTCTCACCCTAGTCCATTCCCTCCTCCTAGCTTTTCTATTACTAGAAAAGGGACTACTATCCTCCCAGGTACCCAGGCTCACAACTTATTCATAACTTCTCACTGATCTCCCATATCCAATCGGTTGCCAGGATTTGAAAAAAATCTCTCACTTATACACTTTTGCTGATAAATTTTTAACAATCAGTTCTTGGGGTGGGGATAGGGGGAGTATGCAAGATACACTTTTAGTTAAATCTGCATTATTAATATTTTCTCTATCACTTTCTTAAGTCTAGATAATCAACAACAAAATAAATGATGTCCTGATTTGTAAAGTCTGACAATTTCTAAAGTGTAAATGATAATGCTGAAAATTTAACAATTGTCTTTGGAGTTTAGGCTGTCAGCATACCCATTGCAATAGCCTTCTGATTGGTGTCCCTGCTTCAAATCTCTCTTCATTCCTGCCCATGCTCCATTCAGTTGTCAGACTGATTTGATTAAAGATCAGATTTCCCCTTGTTACCACCCCCACCATCATTCAATAAAATCTAGTGGTTATATATTTTCTCTACATTCAATTATAAATTTTCTATTTGCTTTTAAAGCCCTTTCCTAGCTTTCTAGTTTTAAAAAATATACCCTAATCCCCTCCATACACCTTTTGATTTAGCGATGCTGGCTTTGCTGTTCCTTACATAGGATGTTTTATTCCCCAACTCAAGGTATTTTCCCTAGCTGCCTCCTATTCCTGGAATTTTCTCATTCCTCATCTCCAAATCTTGCTCCTTGGCTTCTTTCAAATTCCAGCTAAACTCCCACCTTCTGCAAGAAGCATTTCCTGATCCCCCTGAGATGGTCTCTAATATATCCTGTGTATAAATCTTTGTACATAGTTTTGTGTTTTTTAAATTCTTACTTTGTCCTAGAGTCAATACTATGTATTGGTTCCAAAGCAGAAGAGCTATAAGAGCTAGCCAACTGGGCTTAGGGACTTGCCCAATATCATATAGCTGGGAAGTATATCTAAATCCAGATTTGAGCCCAGGACCTCCTGTCTCTAAGCCTGACACTGAGCCACCTAGCTCCTCTTTTGATTGGTTAATTACACACTTATATTGTATATAGTTTTTTTTATATTTCTTTTCATGATGTCTTTCCATAAGATTATGAGTTCTCTGAGAGCAGACACTGTCTCTTGCCTTTCTTTGTATTTGTTGGCTCTTAGCACAGTGCTGGTACATAGTGGGTGCTTAATAAATGCATATTAACTTACTATAATAATGTTGAATAAATAGAAAATAAAATCATTAAAGTTGTCTTCTTATGACTCATCATAGTATAGGTGAAGGGGTTGGAATTGTGGGTTTTTGACATCTATGCCAGTGCAATACAAACTTTGGTACATCCTGCTAAGTTGAAAGAGTTTCAAGCATGAGCCCAGTGATAATCTATATGTTCATTGTCTGAAACTGATAGTCTAGCTAAGTTCAGAAAGGTCTATTATTTGGTTGGGTTATGCATCTTAGAAGCTACTCAACTCTCAATACCATCTACTAAGTCATAAAGGAATTAAGATCAATGGGGAAGTCAACAAAATTATAGACAAGTATTCAATTTCAGAGTTGGAAGGGATAATAAAGATCACTAAATAAAAGTCCCTCATTTTACAGATGAAGAAAATGTGGCCCAAGAAAATTAATTGATATCCAAGATTGTAGAATTGAGATTCAACTCCAGATTTTCTAAATCTAGGTAAAGATCTTTCTTCATCTCCTCATGTTGCCTTTGTTGCAAGGACTTTGATGAAAAGTCAAGAAAGCATGATTGTTGCTGGCAATGGTAGTAAGGAGCTAAAAGATCAACCCTCATCCCCAAAATTCAGTGCCTTTAGGAAGAACCAGTTTTCAGTCAGGATTGTATTAGAAGGAGGAGGTAAGAAAGACATTTAGGAACAGGGGAAATTTGCTTTGTAATAAGTAGGAGTTTTTGTCTGGAATAACAGGGGAAATAAATGAGAAGAGTTGAGGAATGGGATGGGTCAGAATCTGGGTGGAACAGGCAGGGATAAGAGTGGTAGATGGGCATATCAAAGCTAAAAGAAGCACTGGGGTGGGAGATTGGATGAACACCAGATCTAAGAGAGAAAGAGAAAATATTACTTTTAAGTGGTAGGAAAATTTACAATTAGAGGTGGTAAATAAAGGAAGGTTCATTTATTCATTGACTCATTTAATACCAGATGAAATGAGTTCACTGAAGTTACGAAAGAGATTGACAAAGTATATTAAGTCATTTGAAAATATTCATACACATAAGACAGTCTTTCTGGACTGAACCCTAGAATTCCAAATGGAATAATCTGTTGGCAATTTATTTCCACAGACTTGATGTTGGCCTTTGAGTTTGAAGGATTGTTTTGTCTTCTGTGCTCAAATGCTGAGTTAAACCTATTCATGTTTTTATCAGTTTTTTTTTATCAGTGGCTTGGATAAAAGCATTTTTTTCAGCTGACATGAAGCTAGATAGGATAATCAATATGTGACAAAATCAAAATTTTTTAAAATCCTGGAAGACTGAATCAGAGCTAGCAAGATGAAGGAATAAATGTAAAGTCTTACATGTAAATTGAAATGATGGTACAAATAATGAACAGCAAGGCTTCATTAGGAACATAAGCCTAACATGAGTCCACAATATAATGCATTGCTTAAAAATGACAAACTTTTTTGTAGTCTTAGGTTTCATTAATAAAATTATAGCATTCAAATCGCAGGAATCATTCTCATCTGTGGTCAAACAGTATCTAAAGTATTTTGTTCGGTTCTGGGCATCAAGTTTTGAGAGGGATTCTGGGAAACTAGAGTCTTTCTAAAGTAGAACAGAATTATTAAGGACTCTGGAAACCATTTTATATGAAAAGCAATTGAAGAAAAAGGAGTATTTAACCTTGGGGAGTTTAAAATTAGAGTTCTGTTGATAAAAAAAAAAAAGAAAACTTAAGAGGTCAACTAGTACAATCACTCCACTTCACTGATAAGGAAATTGATAGAAAAGGGTTACTATGGTCTCTGTTTACTATATAAATTGATGGGCAAAACTTGTCTATGCTACTTAAAAGAAAAGAACTAAGTCTAATGAATAGAAGTTAATTGAGAGAGAAATTTAAGATCAAAATATGAAAGAATTTCTGATAACCAAAACAGTCTCACAATGTTAACTACTCACTCAGTTGAGCTCCCTAATTCAGTGGAAATATTTAGAAGAAGCTAAATAATATAAGATGATAATCATTCCTTGGGAATGTCATAGAAGGGATTTGTGTATAGAACTCTGAGGCCAAAGTAGATGACTTTAAAGGCCTCTTTCAAAATTTAAGAGTCTATTATTTTATAGATAGAAATACATGGTACAGAACAGTAAGTGCTTTGGACCTTTTACTTATCTAGTTAGTTTGTCAGAACAGCAAGAAGCAGAGAAAAAGGGTCTATTTTTTGTTTGAAGGGTCTATTAGATAAATGGAAGAAAATGTAATTCAATTCAACCATCCTCTATTGAAGGGCCTATTAGATAAATGGAAGAAAATGTAATTCAATACAACCATCCTCTATTAAGAATCTGCTGTTTGCCAAGAACTGTATACGGAACTTGGGAAAGGAAAGAGGGAAGGAAGGAATGAAGGAAGAGAGCGAGAGAGGAGAAGGAGGAGGAGGAGAAGTAGGAGAAGAAAAGAAAGCAAAGGAAAACTTTCTGCCTTCAAAGAGCTTACTTTCTTTTGGGGGGGGAAGATAAACACAAAACTCATGCACTATTTGAAGTAAGAACAAACTAATGAGGATTGCGGTGTGAGACACAATTTTAGGACTCACTGAAGACCTCTCAAATGTGACTTAAATTGGAGACGAGAATTATAAATACTAGGGTGAGGATGAGAGAAAATGAAGGTGGGATGAAAATCTCTCCTTTTTTTTCCTACTTCAACAGGGTCCCCACTTTCCACCAATGACCCCACAAGGACTTCTCTTCCTCTGGATGCTGGACCCCCAGGCAATGGTGGGGCTGCAGGCCTTTTTCTCTGGGCTGGTAGATCCTGCAAAGGGTATCTACAATGGAGGGCAGGGGCGTGCTGTGTGCTGACCGGGCCTCTGGCCATAGCATTCAGAAGCGGGGAGGAGGAAACGGATGAGGACACGTGTCACCCACCCCCGCTCCAGGGCTGGCACCATCCAAGAAGCCCTCCACGCCCCCTGCTCGGCGTAGCGAGAGGGTCGCCTGGACCATTCAAAAAGCCCTTGATGCATGACAAGCGTGGCTTTTAATGCGGGAAGAGGCAAGATTGTTCAGGTGGCAGGGATCCAAGGCGGAGATTCCCTTCTCTTCCCAGTCCACCCACCCGCCCTCCTCCTTCCCTCCCCTCCTCCCTGCCACACACACAAAAAAAAGGACACACAAAAACTTTTGCCACACTATTAATATATTCGAGTTTCCTCCCACTTTCCCAATGGGCTACCAGCTGCAGAACTCCTGAATAGAAAGCTTAATTGTGCTTTGTCATGCAGAATACCTCGATTTTCTATAGAAGGTTACAAAGGGCCGTTTGAAGATTCGGAGTATTTATTTCTTGGCTAATAGCGATCCATTTGCATAGAGCACCTCTTCGCCTGCCAGACCCAGGTAGCGGAGCCTAAACCACGGAGGCCCCATCTTTATCCCCCTCCCCCAACACAACACAAGGTGGCATCTGATAATTGTCCCCCCCTTTCCTCTCTATCTACCGCTCCCACCCCCTCACCGTTCCCCATTCCGCCTATTCCCTATTTCCCCTCCCCAGGTCACGGCCAGGGCTGAGGTCCCAGCGAGCTAAGGGGCTGGTGATATAGAACAAGTCTATAAGATCTCCGGACCTTAAAGTCCACACTTAGGCCCTTCCGGCTGACCTCTCTCCGGCCTCCCGCCACTTCCTATTCCCGGCATCCTCGGAACAACGACCTTAGGAGATATTTGGGGGCTCTGGCTCCGCCCACGTGCTTGAATGGCCGCCAGAGGAACCAAAGAACCCGTTAGCCAGCCCAGGCAGAGGCAAACCTGTAGTTCTCTGGTCTGTCCTATCTTCTACGTAGGGTATAAATGGCCTAGACCTTGCAATGTCTCGAGGATTCTCCAGTAATCGCAAGCTAATTATTATTTGGATACGAAGCTGCTACTTCCCCTGTTTGATTGGCACCACTGCCTTCAGAATATCTTTTCTTGTTTCTTGTTTTGACAGTTTAAATCCAGGTCTATGTGACATATAAAGGTAATAAAATTCTCATTTCATTGTTAATCTTATTTCATTGCAGTATAGGATTTTACCCTCACACCTGCGTGGCAGGGTGTAATTCCATTAATAAAAAAAAAAATCAACATATTCATTGCATGTCTTTTCCCTGATGATATATTGTGAGCAGTGTGAGTTGAAAAAGAGCCATTTATTCCCACCGTGAATGAGCCTGCATGGGGCGGGAGCTTCACCTGCCCCCTCAGTCAATTAGGAATGTATCGAAAAGTCTACCAGAAAAGGAGTTAAATTAACCGTTCGCTAATTTCCTTGTGTCCCTCCTACATAATCCCCCCTTTTCAGCTTGCCCCAGAAATTACCACATGTTGCAAGGTTCAAATAGTGCCTAATGAAACAGTGACTAAACGGTTCTCTCTCAAACGCCACAGAGCCCTTTAGCCAGACCTTCAAAGACTATGGGCGGAACCAGTTGGGGGTCCAAAAACTTAAAAAAAAAAAACTCTTGGGGGAAAGAAAAATTTAACCAGTCAATAATTGTAGGTCCAGCCAACGTACTGGAGACGCTGTTCTCCTCCCCCACCTTCCCCTGACTCCCTAACCCCCACCAGTGGAACGCTCCAGGTCTCCCCGCCCTGGGGTGCACAAGCTCAAGGGAATTTCTGAGACTCTTTCTAGAGCCCAGCAGTTCGAACTTTCCTCTTCCCTCCCCCACTCATCCTCAAGGCTCCCTCTCCCCGCACCCCCCCCCCCGGTTGTTTCTGAGAGAAAAGATGCTAAAAGTTGGAAGTGAATGAGCAAAGGCACAAGGACAAGCGAAGACAAGCAACTCAAGAACGAAACTGGGGTGAGTGGGGGCGGTAGAAGAAACAACCCCCAATTTCCCCGCACCCCCACCCCTGCCCAAAGTGTCTAACCTGAATCCTAAAACCCCTTGTTAGCTTCTAGGAATCTCAGCAGTTCTTGCTACGAATTTCAAAGCCACAAAATGCTATGCAAATGCATAATAATCGTGGTAACTAATTAATGAAGTAATTAATTAAAGAGAAAAAAGGAGAAGGTGGTTAGTTTCTGCTCGATCCAAGCAATTTCAATTAGGCTTTGTGAAGGTGAACTCTAATGGAATGCCTTTACCATCCCCGCCCCTTGTCTCTATTTTTACATATATTTTGGACTGTGATTTCATTGATTTCCTTTTTTTCTTCTTTCTGACACACGCGCGTACACACACACACACACACACACACACACACACACACACACACACACACAGTCTACTAGTCTGAGCTGCAAACCTAGAGCTCATCAGAAAACTTCAGGGCCCAACCGATTTCATATTGTATTTTCAGGAGTTAACATTTGAAGCTGCCAAGTGCCCAGGGTTCTTTTACATTTTTGCCTGGCTGTTCTCTTGTCCTTTCGCTGTGGGTCTGGATATACCTTTCAGGGCAGCGACTCGCCCAGAGCGCCTCTGCTCAAATCTCGGGGCCATTGTTCCTCTCTCGAACTTCAGTAGCCAAGCGCCTACCCTAAAAACCAGCTGCGCTCTTCTACAAAAATCTCAATCACTCCATTTCTCAGTCTCTGTTGCGCGCGCGCTCTCTCTCTGTCTGTCTGTCTGTCTCTCTCTATCTGTCTCTGTCTCTGTCTCTCTGTCTCTGTCTCTCTCTCTCTTTTCAAATCCCTCCCTTCCTCTCCCCCCTTCTTCTCTTCCCTCCCTTCCTTTCCCCCCTTCTTCTCTTCTTTCCCTTTCTCTCCCCACATTTCCCTCCCTCTCTCTCAGGACTTGAGTCACTTATTTGAAACGGTGAGGCTAATACAAAGTCATCAAAGCACTATGGTTCTTGTCTTAAAGTGACAGCCCTCTTTATGGGGCTGTTTGAAATACGCCCCCTGCTTTTCAATGTCTCTCTATCCATCTTTGTCTGCTCTTCAGAAAAGCGGACAATATAAAGCACAGCCTGGCGAGCTCCCCACGCTCAGGCCTGGGCAGTGCCAACCTCCGCCTTTAAGCAGATTGAAATTGTCACTGCTTCATTAATCTGAAACTAGTTACTTTCCTAAGCACACAGCATACACTTCCGATCTATTTGGATACACTTGCAATAGCCTTGAGTCCTTCCTGGAGAGTGGACAGTAAGTAAGGCTTACTAAGAAAATGAAAAATACAGGATTTAGCATTGGAAAATCAATGGGTTTATATGTAATGCACAAAAGCATCTTAAATAGCAAGGGTGGGAAATGCTTTCTCTTCGCCCGTGTGTGTGCATGTGTGTAGTGGTGGTAGGGGTGTTCATGCTTCTTATACGTTAATACTTTCCTAAGGAAAATGAATTAGACAATAAATTTGATACACAGGATATTCATTATGTATCAAAGGATCAGGAGGTCTATAAACGAATCCTTACCTACTGTTTTGCATGCATCCCTTCGCAAAAATGATTTTTTTTTTTTTTGCAGGGGGAGAAGTGCAGTGGAGAGATCTTAGACTTTCTAAAACCTCTGAGTTCTAACATCCTATAATTCTTGATTCTCTTGTCCACAACACTATAACAAAGGAGAACCATTTGGAGAAAGACATTCTATAAGGAAAGGGAAGCTATCATCTATCTATGGCCATTTGTTCAATAACCCTAGTCAAGTTCCGTTTCTGCAAAGCTCTGCGTTAAGCTTGTCTTCTCCAAGTTCAGTGGACATCTTACACTCTAAATTCCTGAGGCTTCATAGCAAGTTCATTGTGAGGAGAGGGACTCCTATAGTTTCTCTTTCTTTTCCATAGAATCAACTGCACACCCCACCGCTTGGGGGCGGGGGAGGGCTGGAAGCCCTTTATTTTTTACATTGTCACCAGGTTTGTTTGTCTTCGGGTTTCTGGGTTTTTTTAATTTTTTATTCTCTATTCCATTCTATTCAGATCAAAGAAACAGGTCTCTCTTTTTTAAAATGAGCTCAGATTTTTTTTTCAGTAATGTGAGCCTAAAGATTTATAAAATAGATTTATATTGAATTATGTTAATAGAAGCTTAGTAAATGCACCATTTAATTGCAAGAAAAGTGCTCCCTTTTAACGGGTCTGTCACCTTAACAGGTACATTCAAAGATCCATCGAGAATAATGAAAATAGGAATAATTGTTTCGATGTGTGAGCCATATGCATTCAACCCTGGAACAGATTTCCACTGTGTTTAGAACCCCTTCAAGTCCTATTTCATCTGAAAGGGAGGGAGCATTCTCAGTGGTATTATTCTCCACTCCTTTCAAGATAGACCTTTGGATTTTTTGGAAGGGATGCCTCCAAACTCTCCCTTTTGTCCCTGTTTCATCTATCTTGTTCTAGGGCCTTATATCCTTCCTAACTGATTATTTCCCCCGGAACCAAACCAATCAAATAACAAATAACCTTCTGATACAGGTGAAGAAAAGTGGGTGCAAATTTAGGGGAAATTGGGCTAAAAAAGCCCAAGGACCTAAACTCTTTTAACCCAAAAGTTTACAAAATAAGTATCTGTTTCCCAAACTGCCTGACTTGTTTTCGGAGGCTTGTTTTCTTTTCTGCCTGGATTAGTTGATTATGAGACTCACAGATTTAGAACCAGAAAGTACTTAAGACATCATCTATTCCAACCCTCTCACTTTACAGATGAAGAAAATGGGGCTCAGGGAGATAGAGCAATTTGCCCAAGACATTGCAGTTGATTACAAAGAACCAGAGATGGGATATGAATCCAGGTCTTCAGCCTTCATTTCAGCACCCTTTTCTCTGTACTGATCCTAGACATTCCATCAGTGAATGACATTTTATTGTCAACAGCATGGTCTTCAGAAAGCAAAAAAGATGATTGGGATAAGTTTTAGAGCAGCAAAGAACTTCAGAAATGGGCTAGTTGAACATCTAGTTTATGGATCAGGAAACTGTGCTCAACCCAGGGAAGTTAAGTGCCTTGTCCAAAGTCACAAGATAGAGTAAGAAACAGAACCAAACAGAGCCAGGATCAGAGGCCTGGTTCTTTGATGTGCAGTGTTCCTTCTAACTCACCTTTTAAGGTGGTCTCACTTTTGACTTGGAAAATATTTTCAAGCCATAACTTTCTCTCCCCACCATTATCCACTGTGGGAAAAGGATGCAGAAAGGTCTAAGCAAGGAATATTTAAGAAGTGACAACATTTTGGTACCAGCAATAGCTCTCCAAATTTCAGAACCTCAGAGTGGCCACATAAGTATTTCCTTCACACTATGGGTCCATTTGTGCCACAGAGAGTAGAATCTTCTGCACTTGGGGCATAGAGTTGCCCTCAGGGAAACATGCTATAAAAGAAAGAAGGACACTTCTTGGGTCCCTTGCCCTTAGTAGGATTTCCAGCTGTGTTGCCTTTGCCGAAGCAATGATTGGTGTCAGGGCCTTTGCCTTGGGCTTGTGTCAGTCTCTGGGTGGGAGGGAGAGGGGGAAAGGCTTCTGCTTGGGTTCCTATCCTCTAGATGTCTGGGGTCAATGGGCAGGGGCCAGGAACTCTTCCCCTCCTCTTATCTCTCAAGGACTTTTCCTTTACATCAAATTCAGCATCTGCTGTGGAGGGGGTGGATTTAAGCCAGACCAGCTGCTCTGGAGGGTTACTTTGTGAAAGAAGGGAATTCCTTTCCCTTCCCCCACTCATCACCTCCACAACCACCACTACCACCACCTCCCTTTGGAGATTAATTCCTTGAGAAAGGAAAGGCCCTCTAAATCCAGGGCCTGATTCCTCATCCAGATTCAAAGAGGAAAACAATTTCTCCCTAGATGGAAATGCTACTCTCACTTTTCCTTTCTTTCTAGGTTTCTATGCATTAGCAGACACTTGAATCCTACAAATTTTAGGATTTTTTTTCTTTTGTAAGGAGTAGTTATTTTAGAAATGTTGATATTCAGCAACTTTCCTGAGACAGGCAGTCATAATAAAATCAAAGAATTAAAGCTGTACGAAAACAATAGTCTGGGGAAACTGAGGCTCAGAAATCTTTAAGTAGTGTGTCCAGGGTCACATAGATAATATCTAGAGAAGAATTTGAACTTAAATTTTCCTGACTTTAAAGTAAAGTACAGTGCTATATCACACTGCTTTTTTGTGAGTTAATCACTTTACTCTGATTCCTTTTATTGGAACTCCAATTGGAGTGACTTCCCAAGAGAAACACAGTGAAATGTCAAATTATATTGTGCCCATTTAAAAAATATTAAGTGGCATTGAGTGGGAGTCCCAGCAGATCTTAACCAGAATGCAATTCTAATTCCCCTGCCTTGTTTAGCAAAGCAAAAGTTGAGTTTTTTTTCAACTCAAATTCAGACTGAAGGAGAACCCCAGTAGAGAACCATGGCCAGTTGCCTAAGGGGCCAGCCTTCTGTCTGATTTATGATTTATAAAGACCATAACTAGTTCAGAATTTTTCCTTTCCTTTCCTTTCCTTTCCTTTCCTTTCCTTTCCTTTCCTTTCCTTTCCTTTCCTTTCCTTTCCTTTCCTTTCCTTTCCTTTCCTTTCCTTTCCTTTCCTTTCCTTTCCTTTCTTCCCTCTCCTCTCCTCATTCTTTTCTCCTCTCCCCTTCTCTCTCTCCCCTCTCCTTTCTTAGTTTTCTTTCTTTGTCCTTTTCTTTTTCTTTTTTGGTTGTGGTGGAAAGACAGAATTGCCTGTAGGAGAATGATATTGTCAAAAACACCTCTAGAATAAGAAAACCACCCCAATTCTTCAATGATAGACTGTGATGTCAGGGTAGAAAAACTCTAGAAGATGCATCTCATGTGAAGACTTTTCTGAGTGTCCCAGTTGCTATTATCCCTCACAATAGCCTTGTATTTATTTTATACACATTTGATAGCTAGTTTGATGTGTAGACATATAGCAGAGGCAGTGTAGTACATTGAAAGAGCAGTGGATCTGAGTTTCAATTCTTGTTCTGTTATTTACAACCTATATGAAACTGGAAAATCATTTAATGTCTCTGAGTCTCAGTTTTATCATCTGTAAGATAACAAAGCTGAATTAGATTACCTCTGAGATTCCTTTTAGCTTCATGATACTGTGATGATTCTCCTCTCTGCTGTCCCTCCTCCCAATAAGAACTCCCTGAGGGCAAGAGATTTTTGCTTTTTGCCTCTATACTCCTCAGAGTGCTGCTTGGCACTTGCAGTATGTTTATTGGATGTTGAATGAGTTAAAGTTCTTAGAGGAAGACTCTAGGGAAAACAATTGCCACCTGCTTTAGATATTTTGATCTTTATTTTTTTCCCCTTCATCTTGGAGTTCCAGATTGCCAAGGAAGTTCCTTCTAAACACCTTGCTCTCATCCACTCCACCCCCATACACAATGGGGAAAAGAAAGTCTCTGAAGTTTGCCACTGGGGGGTGGGGTGGAGAAAGAAAAGCTTCTGGACCTTCATTTGAAGCAACAAGATACTCTCCTTGTTGCAGAGCATGGATCTGGTGTCTTTGGGGTCCTTGTTGCAGCTACTAGGCAGCTCTCCAGCCAAGACTCCACTAGGACTCAGCCAGTAACATGCCTTCCCAGGGATTTCTGGGAGTGGTGAAGAAGAATGAAAAGCAGGGACCATTCTATGATTTTCCTTAGAAGTGAGTATGGGACCTAGGTGGCTCAGGGGGTTGAGAGCCAGGCCTAGAATAGGAGGTTCAGGTTGAACTCTGGCCTCCAGTACTTCCTAGCTGTGTGACCTTGAGCAAGTCACTTAATTCCCATTGCCTAGCCCTTATTGCTCTTCTGCCTTGGAACTAATCCACAGGATCAATTCTAAGACAGAAAGTAAGGGCTTATTTATTAAAAAAAATATTTTGCCAAGTTTACATGATACATTTTCTTTCCCTCCCCTCTTCCCTCCTCCCTCTTGGAGCTGACAGCCAATCCCACTGGGTTATACAAATGTTACACTTGATACCTATTTCTATATTATTTACTTTTGCAATCTTTTGAAACCCAAACCTCAGTCACATACCCATACAAACAAATGACAAATTATATGTTTTTCTTCTGTGTTTCTACTCCCACAGTTCTTTCTCTTGATGTGGATAACATTCAGAAAATAAGATTAAAAAAAAAAGATGAATGTGGCTCCTGCCAGTCCCCTCTCCTCAGCAACTTTCTTGCTTTTTTCATTAATCTTGGACTCTAGGAAGCTGGTTTTTACTTAATAGGAAGTGATCTTTTGTGAAGTCAGAGAGCCAACTTCATTTTCAGGGCACTGAGGACTGGCAAGAGGTGGGAGGAGAGATAGTGTGGGATGGTGATGATTTTGAAGGGTATGTGTATGTGGGGGTGGGGGTGGAGAGGGAATTTTGGGGATATATATCCTATCAGGTTACTGATCCAGGCTTCTCCAGCCAGGATTCTTATCAGTTTTAGGCAAGAGCAAGCCTGACTCTAGCTAGACACAAAAATTGGATCAGATCAGTTATTATTCTCAATAATGCTTGTGGCAATTAATTATTCTCAGCAGCCCCCTATTCTAGCCTTGTTCTTCCTACATAGGACTTTAAGGGTTTTAGGAATTCTGGTAGATTGTCAGCTGAATTACACTCTGTATGTGTGTAAATAAAATATTGGTCACCAGCTAGCCAATCCTTTCCTATTCCTCTCATTTCTGACTTGTCTCAAATCCAGCTTCCTGACCTCTGTGGCAGAGCCTCAGAAAGCTCCTACTCAGCTATTCAGCACTTTCCCTTCTGATAGTTCTTTTTCTTCCAACCTGCTGTGTCTGACTTGTCTGCTGCTAGAAAAAGTGAAGGGGTAAGGAGAGAAAATGGACTAATCTCTCCCGTTGATGGACAGGCTTAACTTTGGTCAAGTGGAATCACTAATAATGGGAGACTAAGAAAGGCCTTCATTACAAGAGAAATCAGAACTTAAGCTCCCCATGTGAGTTTAAAAGAAAGATCTCTCCAAGAATCATACTGGGTGATATCTTAATAATAATTTTGAAAAAGCATTTCGAATTAAAAGCCACAGGCTCAATGAAGACCAGAGATACAGTAGGCAGTACTTTTAAGCCAAGGGAAATAGTCTCCTATTTTCTGAATCTCCTGGCTCTGGGTACCCAGAAATAGAAAGCCTAGATTTTGAAGGCTGACCATCCATAAAACCTTCTCTTATATTGGAGACAGACAGGGGCAGTTAGGAGAAAAAGTTAGGTTACTTTTAAAGGGTAAAGAGAGCCTACTAAACTATGAACTTAATGAGATCAGGGATCATCTCTTATATAAACTTGGTACTTCATAAGTACTTAATAATAAAATATGTGTGCAGTTAAGACTCTGGACTCTGCCCTCATCTGGATTCTTTAGTGTTTAATGGCAAGGACTGGGGTCCCATTTTCCAGTTTTATAGAGAGCTGGAAGTCCTCAGAAAATGTATTGTCAGCAAGAGTGTTTTTTGTTGTTCTTGTTTGTTTGAAGAAGTAAGGATTGAGGTTTGCAACCTATATGATCAGTTGTCACTTTATCCTGTGAGAAATTTTCTTTACATAGTTGAGTTCTGAGGAAGAAAAGCAGAGAAAGCAGAAAAGAGAGGGGGTGAATTTAGTAGCCCGGGCACTTCATCGCTCTTAGCTGAAGAAAACCAAAAGCTTCAGGGGGATTAGTTGTAAAAGACATTCTCAGTGTGAGGAATTGTGAGGAAGTTAGATTTGAGATGAGGGAGGGCAAGGGATAAGACTGCCACCCATAATCATTCTCCATCACTGAATAATGACTGAAGGTGTTTCCCTAGAGTTTCATCAGTCTCATTAAAAACATAGAGCATCAAACCCCCTCCAACTGTGAGATCCATAATGCTGGGTCTGAATTTCCCTCTTCCCCCTCCTCAAAGGCTGAGTTAAGACACTGTTTCTAACTGCATCAGTTTCAGAATCGTGATTCGAAAAGGAGTGTGTGTGTGTGGGGGGGGATGTTAGGGAGGGCGAGAACACTCCAAACAATTCAAGAACTTTATTACCTCCTTTATTTAAATAAATATAAATATAAATTTATATAAAACTATTCACATACAAAGGGATTCTCAATGACTGAATTTGTCACTTTTTATAATCTTCAGAAACAGAACTACAAGGTATAATTTTCTAAGTTAATTCGAACTTCCTGTAAAAAAAAAAGCACAATAAAATAAACAAGAAACGGGGTTCAGCCATAAGAGATGTTGAAAAACAGGAGAGTAAATGACACACGTTTTTGGAAAACCCCAATACAGTGTTAAACTTTCAAATAACCCCCATTCTACAACACCAGCTTTTTTGTGTGTTATACAAGATTTTTAGTTGACTTCTAAATCAGTTACACTTTTAAAAGAATCTAGGACTGCGAATTGAACAGGAACCAAGCAAATAAAAACCGAAATGAGCTATGCCTGGTGCAGGGAGAGGAGGTGAGGAGTTGACAGGATTCTCCTCTTGGCGTGGTTGCAGCAGCAGCAGGTGCAGAACCCTGGAGAAGACTCCTCTTCGCCCGAGTTCACCATTTTCGCTGGCCTCTGCAAAGTGTTCAGGATTTCTTTGCGCCTGCCAGGTAGGCTCCCCGTAGGAGAGTCTCTGGAGGGATGGGAGATGGGGGTTGGGAAGGGAGAGAAGGATGGAGAGACCCTAGGAGCTTGTTCCGGTGAGGAAGGAGAGCTCATAATGGGGAGATCTCCTTGTCTTCGTTGGCGGAGGAAGGGGATAAGGACTCCTCGTCCTCCGATCGCGGGTAGTGAACTTGACTACTGACGCACTTGCAGCCCCCGTGACTGTTCCTCTGCGAACCTTTGCCCTCTTTCTTGTGTTTCACCCGACGGTTCTGGAACCAGATTTTCACCTGTTTCTCCGAGAGGTTAAGGTACGTGGCAATCTCGATCCTCCGGAGTCGAGAAAGATACATGTTTGAGGAGAATTCCCTTTCCAGCTCCAGGAGTTGGGTGCTGGTGAAAGCTGTCCTCATCCTCTTGCCGTTCTGGATTTGGCTAGTATCCGAGCCACCTGTGTGAGGAAGAAGACAAATCCAAGCATAGGTAAGGAACCAACAACAATACCCCAGGCACTCACTAAACACAGACCTTCTCATACCAGCCGCGCCGAAGCACGGACAGCAAGAAAAAAGTCCTGCCTTCTGACCGAGTCAGCCTCTATCTGCCCCCTTGGAGGCTGACTCGCTGTTCAACACGAGCCTTCTCTCCTGGATTCAATCCATTTTATAACTCTCTTGAGATTGCATATGCCTTTGAGGGTTAGTAGTGTGCGGTATTCAAGAGCCTCTTGCTTCCTCATCACTAAAAGTCCCACAAGGGAAAAATTGTCTTCTCCACGTCAGGCATCACAGCAGTTCAGTCAGAACTGATGCCTGCCATCCACAGCCGTGACCACGGACGGACGCATGCACACTCACGCTGGTGCACAAATTGCACACATTTCATTAGTGCTCTGACTTCACTAGGACCTATCAACACTGTTGTCTGTCTTTTGGGGCTTCACCTTAGCACGCTGCCCCACAGTTTCTCCCTCCTCCAGCACTGAGTAACCAGGTAAACTTAAGTAACTCTAGGCCTGGGGGCTTGATGCAAGTGTGTGTGTGTGTGTGTGTGTGTGTGTGTGTGTGTGTGTGTGTGTGTGTGTGATGAGCTGTGGACAAAAAAAGTTGGTCCAGCAACATCCTTTCTGCTGTCCCTGATCTTCTCTCACGACCTTCTTGGGTCAATCACCAAATCGAACTTAAAGGACTTTCCCTTATCCATCTCCACGGCTTTCTTTCCCACCCCCTTCCCGCCCCCCCCCCCCCAAATAAAAGGAAAAGTTTGGCCCGATTTCCCAGGGAAGGAAAGACCTAGGAAGTTTTCATCCTACCCATGGTGAGGCAATGGAACCTCCGGGGGTCGGTGACATTGTAGGTGGTCGCAGCACAGACAGGTGCGTGGTGCTGGGGATGTCCCAGGGCAGCAGCCGCGGCCGCAGCCGCAGCCGCAGCCGCCGCAGCCGCCGCAGCCGAGCCAGGCTGCTGGGGCTGGTGGTGATGGTGGTGCTGCGGCTGGTGATGATGATGATGGGCATGGCTCATCCGGGCACAGAACTGCGCGTCCCCAGGGCCAGGGGGAAATTGGCTCTTGAGCAAGGGGATGGCCCCGCCGCCTGCCCCACTGCCAGTGCCGCCGCCGCCTCCTCCTCCCCCGCCGCCTGCGCCGCTGCCGGTCCGCGCTGAGTGCAGGTGGGAGGTGACGCAGAGTGGACACACGCAGAAAGTGCCGCTCTTGCGGGACTGGCAGCCGGGCCCCGAAACTGACATGACCAGGGGCGATGGCATGCCCAGGGGGATAAGGAAGTCTGGGCCGTGCTGGTGCTCAGGTAGGGAGGGCGCAGGCCTCGAGGAGTCCTTGATGATCAGAGAGTCGACATAGAAGGATCGCGACATGTCGCGGAGGGCACGGAGTCCGAGGAGGCTGGGAATAGAAGGCAGCTTTCCCCCACTGTTTGTCTTCTCTTCACCCCTCCTTCCCCTTTCACCTCCAACTCTCTCTTGTTTTCCTTGGCTAGGCGAGGATGCTGTCACTGAAGCCCCGAAGGAACGCAGAGGTGCTTAAGTCTGAGAGGCGAACAAAGGGGTCCCCGGAGAGGGCTGGTCCTAACCTCCCCCGCCCGGGCTCCCCTGCTCTGGGGTTTTATATGCCCCAACCCAGCACGTGATGCCAGAGAGTACGGCACTGCTCCGGCTCCTCAGCATCTCCCCACCCTCGGGATAGGCTGCTCAACTCACAACAAAAACGAGGAGGGGGCGAGCACGGGAGGGGGTGGACTGCAGTGGGGTGGAGGCAATAGGAGGAGGAGGAGGAGGAGAAGGAGGAGGTGGAGTGAATAAAAAAGAGGGGGAGGGGGGAACTTCTTAAAGTGTATGTTTTGTTAATTTCGCGGTGATTCTAGCCCTTCTCCTCCCCTTCCTTCCTCCTTTCCAGAGAAACCCTGGGTGCTAGCTCCCTGCCCCCCGCCTGGGCAGAAAGCCCATCGGAGCACTTTACTTTCCACCCAGTTCCTGGCCCTACAGCTCGGGTGGAGGGGGAACAGGCTAGGTGGAAACTCCGAGGGTTTTTATGGGAATCATTCGGACAAAGGTCTCGCTCCAGCGTTGCACTTGCTCTGATTAAATGAGTCCTTTGCTCCTTGGAGCAGCAAAGACTGCAGGGTATGAAATCCAAGAGAACTCAATTTGGGCCCACCCCAATTCTCCCAAGTCCGAGTCGTTCCTGAGACCTACATCGCCGCATCGAATCTCTTGGCACTAGGTCGGTCCTAATAAGAATGTTTCGCTGCCTTGGACTAATAACTCGAGGCTGTTCTTATTCTTTTAGCCTCAGAGTAACATCTCTTACCTAGTTTACCCCTCCCTTTTTCCTCTATGCCTCAACGCCCTAATTAGTCGAATCTTGGCAAATTGTCGATTCGGTTTTTTTCTATGTAAACTTAAAAAAGTAGTCAGTCAGACTCCCAGTAGTCAAATCTCTATTAAATAGGACGACTTCTCGGGTGGTCGCCAAAAACCCTGTTTCACACTGCGAAACACCTGTTCGCCAGGTATTAGGATGAAATCTCCTCCAGTCAGCAAGCGGAGCTCACAGCCTCATACCTACCCCCGGAGAAGGATAGAGTAGGGTTTTCTCTGAATGGTCTCTCCTGATTCACTCGATACTTCTTCATCCTCAGGTTGCTCTGCGCCTAAGAGCTGAGGGCCAGGAGCAGATTTTTTTCTCTCCTCGTTCCCAGTATCTCCGTTGACCTTCAGACAATATTCTGGAAGGATGGATGCTGGCGAAACAAACGGGTCGTTATTTTCCACTCTTCCCCAGATAGAAACCAAAGGTGAAAGAAAGCACTAAGGCTTTCGATGTCTCCAGTTCTGCTTTGAGAAGAGTTAGGGGTCGTCAGCTTCGGAGGACGATAGTAGTTTGTGTGCCATGATCCATTTTGGTTATCTGTTTATTTATTGATCTAATTGTGCGATAAAAATTGCTTCATGGTTTTGCTTCAGTACAGAAATGAGGGGAGCTTATGTCCCCAGGGGAGAGGAAAGGCCCATCCCTCACCTTTGCCACTCCTGCCCCTAGTTAGTGGCACGTTTTTCAAGGGGCCGTTCCTTCTCTCGAGAAGCCAAATGGGCCAAGATTTGACAGATGTCTTACCTGTGAGCCTGAAACTTTTTACGGTCTATTTCTGTGGACTGGGGGAAAGCTGAGCTCAAAGGCAGCTAAAAAATAAAGCTTTTGCCTTGTGGAACTATGTTTCGAAAAACAGGTTGCATTATATGACTGACCTGGGGCGAGTATCTAGGGTCCGAATTCAAGAGACACAAGCCAGGCTGGTGGACCACGCTTCAGTTCTCTCCCCTTCTCTATGACTTCACTTTCCTTCTCTGTCTCTCTGTCTCTCTGTCTCTCTCTGTCTCTCTCTGTCTCTCTCTGTCTCTCTCTCTGTGTCTCTCTCTGTGTCTCTCTCTGTGTCTCTGTCTCTCTCTGTGTCTCTGTCTCTGTGTCTCTGTCTCTCTGTCTCTCTCTGTCTCTGTCTCTGTCTCTCTCTCTCCTTCCTACTTCCCTCTTTCCCTCTCTTCCTCTTCTGTCTTCCTTCCCCCTTTCTATCTCTGTCTTCTCCCCCCCCCCCCCCCCAGGCGAAGTGTAATTGGGTTGTTGGGACACTGCACTCGGGGAGTCAGGATTTATGGATGGCAATTAAAGTTTTATGAATTGCAGCTGAGGCTGGTTATTGAGCTATTTGAATGTGATTAGAATTCAATTAGAAAGTGGTTAGTGGACGGTGGGTCTCTGGAGTGTAAACAGACAGCTATTCCAGAAATGTGCTAATCCAACATCTTGTGACAACAATTAGGGAGTTTTAGGGCTTAAGGCAGGTCAACCTCAACTTTAACTGCTTTTTACCAAGAGTCTGGGATGAGAAACCTTTGCTAAATATGCTCAGTTTCACCCTAGGCCAAGTGGATACCAGTAAACTGAAACTGAGGAACAGACAAATTAAGTAAATAATTAGAGCACTTGTACCTCAATGAATATTTTATCCATAAGAGGAATTATTTGCAGGACTGAATTTTCCATAGTAATTGATCCAATTGTCTCTTCCATAGCCTAGTTTCAATCTTGCTTCATATATATAAATTATATTTATACGATATTGATACCTATTTTGTTAAATGAGGGGGTTGGATGGACTAGATAACTTCCAAAGTTCCTCCCAACCAAGACTTTCTATTATTTTGCTTAGATCAGCTAGACTTGTGGAGGGATTCAAAGTTTCACTTCAAGGAAAGATGCCCTTGAGGTGTTTTCTAAAGGACTGTTCCTAATATATTAGAGTTGCCTGGATCTATATGAGGTCAGTAAATGTGTCATTTTTTAAAAGTGTCATTTGAAATTTTATATTTTGAAAATGCTAATTTTGCTATAAAACCAAAGCTCTGATTGGGTTAAGTGTCTGATTCTAGAAAATTGCAGTTAAAATATTCAGCCTTCTGTTCTCCAAATCTTGGCCCAATAGTCTAGGGTCTAGAATCAGACTTTGAGTTCAAATCCTGCCTCAGATACTTATTAGCCATGTGATCCCAGGCAAGCAACTTAAACCTATTTGTCTCATTTTACTCAACTGTACAATGCATCATTGTAGCACCTATCTCAAAGGGTTATTGTGAGAATCAAATGAGATAATATTTGTAAAAAGAACCTAGCCAAGTGCCTAGCACATAGTAGGCATATATAAATGCCTATTCCTTATCCTCAAAGCTGTTGGGTAAGTAAGCAGTATAATGTCCAACAGAAAATGGTGTCGATGAATGCCCACTTCATGGTCTGACATCTAGAAAGCTTGTTCCCTTGAGGAACTAATATAAAATTCCTTGGCAAAAACAACCAACCAACAATAAAACCTCTTGTGAAACATAAGTTCTCTCTTTGTCTCAGCTGATTCCTTCTCCTCTTTCTCCACTGACTCACTCTGTGACTTTTGACAAGCGGCTAAGTCATAAGCCCCAAGAAGACAAAGATCCCGGTTTCTTAAGCTTTGTATCTATCTAGTGCTCGGTATGCAGTAGGAGCTCATAAACGTTGGCAGAACGCTGAATGCTGAAGGAATGATTTATGTACAAATCATCTTCTCCCTCTGGGCCTCTGTTTCCTCATCTGTAAAAATGAGGGAGCTAGACAACATAATCTCTGCAATTCTTTCTGATGACGCATTCTGTCATTCCTCCTGTCTCTCCTCAACTATCCTGGTCACGTTCTGTTTAAACAGTTCCAGTACTTCTGAATCCTTTCGGACTGGGACGGTCCTGCCTTGATGCCTAGTTGGAGCAATAAGAGCGCAATTTCCTAGGAGCCTCAAACTTTTGCTTTGGAGAAACGGTCTTTTAGGAGGGACAGGCGGAGTGCAGTGAGTCAGGCAGAAGAAGAACTCATATCAGTAATTTCGATTAGGAATTATAATAAAATCAGAGCATCACCAATAAACATCTAGAAGGAGAGACTAGCAGTTAACCGAAGGGCAGGGAGCTTTGGTCCTTCCAAGTCATGAGGGCTGACTGTAGGCGCGCGCCCACAGCCCCCTCATCCTCTTCACAATTTTATTTCTCAATAATTCTGTCCGATAAAATTTCATTGTCCATTAAGTAATCCCCGAAATGAGAGCTCTTATGAGCCTATAATGAGCTCTAATTGCTACGACTAGTCGAGCCACGTGGAAGGATTTAGAAGGTATTAAGCAGTTGGGTACAGAGCACAGGCTGTTACCTAGCCATTACTTTCATAATTCAAGGAGAAAATTAGTCCTTTTAAGGGAAAATCCTTTGATTCCCTTCATTCTGCTCCGGGTGACAGAGTATTGCTTTGTCTTCCTTTAGTTCAAGACAGTGTAACAAATGAGAATGTAACGAAATTGCCCGTCTAACCCAGCACACCTCACTCCTAGAATCACTTTTTAAAAATCAGAGCAGTTTAAAAAGAACGTTAGATCTCCTTCCTTCCTCCAGACTGCAACTTTGGTTGTCTTTTTTCCCCCCTTCTTTTCTCCATCAGTTATGAACCTTCCTTCTTTCTTCCTTTTTCCTTTCTTTTCTCTTTTTTCTCTTCCTTTTTTTGCTTCTCTCTGTGACCACTACTGATGTACCCCTTTCTTCCTTCTCTACTTCTTTTCATTCTCTAGAGTACCCCATAGCTACCGCTACTGCATCACCACTGCACTAACCACCAAACTTAAGGCTCCTTGTTTCCCAATCAATTCGCCTGAACCAGTTCTGCATCCTTTCTCATATGGTTGGACCGTGAGCTAGCCGCTGTTGTTTCGACACATTCCTGCCTCTCCTGCCCCCTCCTCAGCCCCCCTCCTCACGTTCCCCTCGGGATTTCCCAGTTTTAGGGTGTCTTCACCTCAAAACTGGCCCAGTGTTGACGGTGGAGAGAGTAGGCTCTCCAGCCCTGGTATTGCGGCGGGATTCTTGCAAAGATTTGCTCATCTAACATTGATTTCATATTAGTTTCCAAAGCGATGAATGATCTCAAAGCTGGGTTTTGTTAGCTGAACACCAACAGGAGACAGGACTTACTTGCCCCCAGCTCCCATTAATGAGGTCATTATAAAAGCGTGAACAAGTCTATGAATGTTTTATTGAAAGCGCATCGTTAACTTGTATCCATCCTTTTCTCCAAGTGGCATTGTGATATTGCTGTCTGTGGCACATCTTACCCAATATAGCCCGAGATTTCTCCATTATCTGTAACCAGGCAACACTTTCTGAATACCAAAAATTGAAAAGAACCGCTTAGTCTTCAAGAAAGTCCTCAATAATAGTGGAAAAGAACAAAGATCCAGGAGACAACAAAATGCCACAGGGGTGACTTTTCATGAGCAATTATCTCTCATTAATCAGAAGAACAGCTGCAATATTAATTTTCTCTCTTTCTTCCTCTCTTTTCACAGTCCTCAACATTTGAATAATCATAAATTTTGATTTTATGGAGGAGCAACAATTTCAGGGACTTGAGGAAACTAGCTACCTATGGGGAGACAGGAACTAAGTAGAAAATTCTCTTTTTTTTAGCCAGCCCCCCAAAAATGAAGGGGGAAGGGTGGTGGAGAAAAAGGATCCCCTTTTTTCTTGATTGTGGATTGGAGGCAGGACTTTCTTCTCCCCCTCCCCCTCCCCCTTCCCTTCGGCCTTCCCAACCTCGTCTCCTCCCTTTCCCCTTCCTAGAGCCCTGCACCATTCCTTCTTCCCCACCCCCCTTTCACTTATGGAAACGAGCAGGAAAATGTCCCAAGTGTCTGCAGTGGCTGAAGCGTGGGAGTTTCAACATCACTGCTGTCCATTTAACTTTCAAACATGAAGCCAAGCGTTGTAGATCTGTCCAAAGAGACAATCTTTGGGCGTAACTCGCATTGTAGTACATCAAAAGGCCCTTCGCATTATATGAACTCAGCGGCGCATTCATCAGAAATGGGGCAATAGTTCTCTTTTCAGAGTCCTGAGATTTTATTGTGAACAGGATATGTAGCAAGGGTGGAAAACTCGGTTCCCCAAAGATGAGGATGTAACATTAAAACGAGCTTTGGGGATTTAAAAGAATCTCATTACAGCAGAGACTAGCAATTAAAAAAAAAAAAAGACCTCTCTGAAAAGCTGTGGACCCGAATAAAAAAGGGGAGTTTTCGCTCAGCTTCCACATCCTTGCACTTGTTGAGTGGGAATTCAGTCTGCTGCGGCTATTACCTTCAGCTGCCCGAATATGGTCACTTTTAATGGGAGGCTGAACAAGGCTATTCACCTAAAGAGACGAGGTTAGGCTGTGGAAACAACAACATCAACAACAACAAAATGATTTCTCTTCTCCCCTTATTTGCTCAGGGAACGGACAGCCTTTTTGAGGAGCTAGAATTGTCAATTGTGCTAACCCCAGGCATGCTCAAGCGAAGAATTCCATTTGGCTTCTTGCAGAAGACCGGCTCCAGGCAGGGTGGGGAGGGGGGGGGGAACCCGAAGAGATGACAAGTTTTAAACTCAACATGATCAGTAGCACCATCAAACTGGCAAACAAGCTTTCAGTTTATGCTATCGAGAATTTTAGCAAAACTCCCTGCCTCCCATCTCTATTCAAATCCTCTCCCATGTCATCAATCTTCCCTTCCCCAAAACACAATGTTGTGAAGAGCAACAAAGTGAATAATGTATGTATCTAGTTCTCTTTTATCATAGGTAGCATTCAACCGGATATGCTCAAAATGCAAGGGATAAAGGGGGCTGAAATTCCGAAGCTCACACCAACTAGGGAATTCCATTTAATGCTTGAGATACTAGGACGTGCTCACCTTGTGCCATTTGGGTTCTGTGGGATTGCAAATGAAACCAGGCATCTAAAATAAACCAGCTTCATCTATACGGTAAATTTGTATTTCAACCTGCAGAATGGGGGTGGGGGTGGGGGTGGAAGATGGAGATTCATTTGAATCATTCAACAAAATCAAATTTTTACTGAATCTTTATATTTCAGAGAAAATAAGACTTGTGACTTTTTCTTGGAGGGTCAGAGCTCCAAGAAAGCAAAATTATCCAGATAATCATCAGCTGTCCATTTCCCCCATCCTTTTCAGGGGTCACATCTATAGTAGTGTTAAGTGATGGTTGTAGATTACTCTGAGGTTTAATGGTCAACTGGATAACATTGTAAGGTCTGGCAGTTCCTAGCAAACCTGAATGGTTTCAGATGTGGACTGGAGACTGTTGTCAAACTACATATTTGGGTCAGTGCAGGAAAATTCCTCGCTAGGTTGGCCATAGAAACTATTTGACCACAGCAAATTTTCTAAGGATATTGAAGAGAGGTTTCCATAAGGGATAGGGGGAGGCCCAGATAATCAAGTTAACAAACATTTATTTAGCAGCTATTCTGTGCTAGGTACAGAGTTAAGGATTGAAGATCTTGTATCCCAGAAAAGGGGGCACAAACAATAAAATGATTAAATAAAAGAAGAAATAAAGACACAGAGGGAGCATTCACATTTTTGATCAATGAGACATTTTTGCAGCCAAGGGTGCAAACAGGGAGTGTGATGTGATCTTTAAAAATGTCATTTGTCATGTTATATTTGCAAACATGAATTATACTGAAAGATCATGTATCTGATTAGTTGAAGTTTCTGATCCTAGAACACCTAGCATTCCCAAGGCATCTGTTCCTCAACACTTTGGATTTGGGGGGCTCTAAGGCTGTGGAAGTAGGTCAGTGGAAATAAAAGCTAGTGAATTACAAGCACACCGTCTGTCAATAGAACTTAATGTCATGCATTCTTTTACCAGGAAGAACTGCTTTGTGGTTCACTGTGATAGATTTCTTTCTCAGAAATAGCCCTAGAAACGATAATAGAATGGAAGTCAGGATATTCAGATTCTTTAGTCCCAGATTTGCTACAGATGCCTTGTAAATTACAAGACTCGATGCTTTTTGAGGGCAAGGACTTCCTGTCAATTCTGGTATCTGTTCTAGTGCTCTAATCAGTATATTGCACACAAGAAGTTCCTAATGTCTGAATTGCAAATCACTTAACTTCTAGAGATCTTAATTTCCTCATCTGTAAAATAAATGGATTTAACTAAATAATTTTAAAATTCCCTTAGAGTTCTTAATTTCATGATTCTTTTCTTCTCTCAAATGGTTTTTATTTGGGGGGGGGGGGTGGACTCCTTGCTGTTCTTCAGGGGCTTTGCTTCATGTTCCACCATCCTTAACACCACCTTGAGAAGCTGAGCCACTGGAAGCAGTTCCATCTGCCTGCTTTCATGAGAAGAGAAAGACAAACTCTGAGATCTTAACCTTTCAGAATGATGCTTTATTTTTTATTTTTATAACAAATTTCCACTTAAGTTTTCCAAAGTTATCCATAGTCTTCCTCCCTTCTTCCCTCCCCCCTTCCTGAGCTGACAAGCAATTCAAACTGGGTTATACTATTATCATGAAAAACATATTTGCATATTATTCATTTTAAGCAAATAACCTTATAGAACTAAAACCTCCAAACATATCCCCAAATAAATAAGTGATAAATCATATGTTTTCATTTGCATTTCTACTCCAATAGTTCTTTCTTTGGAGGTGGATAGCTTCTTTTTCATTAGTGCTTCAGAATTGTCCTGGATCATATTGCTATTATTAGGAAAGTCTATTACAGCTGATCATTCTATAATATTTTAGCTACTGTGTGTAATGGTATAATATTTTCCTGGTTCTGTTTATTTCACTCTGCTTCAGTTCACACAGGAATTTTGAGCTTAGATAGATGAAATTTCAAACTGCTGTAATAATTGTGCATTGCTGGGTCTAGAACTACAGGATGACTGGTTTAGGCTGTTTTTCACTGGAAATAATCTCCTTGGTATAAATAACTAGATGGTGATGTGGGTAGAATTTGGAACCTCAGAGACTTACTACTTGTATGGTCCTGAGCAAATCATTTAACTCTGTTTGCATTAATTTCCTCATCTGTAAAATGAGGAAGAGAAGGAAATGGCAAACACTCCAATATTTTGCCAAGAAAATCCCAAATGGAGTCAGAAAGAGGCAGAAACAACAGAACAACACTCTCCTTGGGATGATTTCTCAACAGGTTTCCAGGCAAGTTTTTTGGAGGCAAGACTGGCCCAAAGGAGTAGTCTTCCCAAAATAAGATGCTAGAGATGATCCTTTCTGATAATCCAATCTCTCCAAATTCTGAAAGGGTTACCCCTAACACAAGAGGCCAAGCTCTTCAAGGATCATTTAGTCCAGGTTCTCCACCCCTTGTTTTATAGATGAAAAAACTGAGGCCAAAAGAAGTAAGGTAACAGGACTAAATTTCAGGCAAATGGTAAGTGCAAAGCAAGAATCCTAACTCTTACCCCAATCTGTACTTGATTCCCTCTGGCAGGGCAGATCCTACCTTTTACAGGTTTCTAGAAGTAGGGTCCTGCTTTGTCTTTTTTTTTTTTAAACAAAGATAGAGCCAGGCCTACTTTGTTGAAGGGGGAACAATTTTGACTCAGATGAAGGGTAAGAACCTACCTCTTCCTGTTGCTGCTACTGCTGCAGCTCTGGTCCCACACCAGGCAGAGTCTTATACCCCAATTCCATCTGGAATTACAATAGCTAAGCTTGTGTTTTAGCTACTTGTTGAGTGGATCTGTCTTTCCTGGATTGGACTGGGCTGGGCTGGGCTGGGTTGGGTTGAGTGGGACATTGAGCTGCAGGAAAATCCCATTGAGAGAAACAAGAGATTATCTCTACCAGTCAAGTGGTCTTCGCCAACCAGGGTAGAAAAGCCCAAACTATCCATGTAGAGGAGGCACTTGCTTAAGAGGACTTTTTTTCATCCTCCCTGCCCTTACCCCACCCCCAGGGGAGGGAGGGAGGCAGTGAGACTCACAAGGAACCAGTAAGTAATTTGGAAGAAAAGAAAGATGTTGTTAGACGGGGATGTGAAATCAGAGCATCACCAATTTGTCCACCATCACCAGTGTGTAGCTCCGGATTTACTACTAAATTTCATCTTTTTTTTTCCACTGTCAGAAATTTAAGAAGATACTGTAAGCAAAAACATCCTAGCTCTCAGATTCTGTTTCTGCCTATTTATCTTTTGTATTAGGGAATTTTTCAGATGACTGTGCTCTCCTGGCCCACCAAGAAAATCATCTCCAAACCATTGTGGACAGGTTCTCCACCGCAACAAAACTGTTTGGCCTGACTATCAGCCTCAGCAAAACAGAGGTGCTGTTCCAACCTGCACCAGGGAGGCCAACGAACCAGCCATGCATTACAATCAATGGCACGCAGCTTTCCAACGCCAACACTTTCAAGTACCTGGGCAGCACCATCGCCAACGATGGGTCCCTAGACCACGAGATTAATGCCAGGATCCAAAAGGCCAGCCAGGCACTCGGGCGGCTACGCTGCAAAGTCCTCCAACACATGGGTGTAAGCACTGAGACGAAGTTCAAAGTGTATAACGCAGTGGTCCTCAGCTCCCTCCTGTAGGGTTGTGAGACATGGACACTGTACCGGAAGCACATGAAACAGCTGGAGCAATTCCACCAACGCTCCCTCTGGTCAATCATGAGGATCCAATGGCAGGACTGAATCACCAACCAGGAAGTCCTCGACAGAGCCAACTCCACCAGCATAGAAGTAATGGTCCTCAAAACCCAGCTACGATGGTCTGGACACGTCATCCGCATGGACCCACAGCGAATACCAAGACAGGTATTCTACGGTGAACTGTCAGCTGGACTCAGGAAACAAGGCCGACCAAAGAAAAGATTCAAGGATCAGCTAAAGTCCAACTTGAAGTGGGCTGGCATTACACCAAAGCAACTAGAACTCGCTGCCTCTGTCAGAAGCAGCTGTCGAGCCCACATTCACCATGCTGCCGCCACCTTTGAAGATGAGCAACATGGACGTCTTGCTGCTGCGTGTGAACGCCAACACCAGGCCACAGCGGCACCTCCAGTAACAAATGGCGTCCCATGCCCCATGTGCCACAAAATTTGCACCTCAGCCTTTGGACTCCAAAGCCACATGAGGGTACACCATAGATGAAACTGCACAAAGACAATAGTCATTCTCGATCACGGAGAGACTACCATTATACTATTAGGGAATTACTCTGAGAGGGAGATGATGAATTAAAGGTCAGATCTGCCAACCTTCTCCCTTCCTTCCCTCATCCCTCTTCTACCTCCCGCCTCTCTCTCCTTCCTCCCTCCTCCCTCCCCCATCAACTAGTCTACAGTTGATATTACTGGAAATCTGCTTTGATATAACGTAACTCTTTGATAACTTTAAACAAGGGTTTATTTAGATGGGGAAAAGTAGGGGAGTTGAGGGGAGAGAGGGTTTGAGGTTTTTTCCTAATCCTAAAATAATTCCTAAGTTGAAGGATAGTGGAATAGAGTCTAGATTCTGGGAAACTGGTCAACAAGTTTGAAGATTCAGTCATTTGAATATTGTAGGGAGAAACCAGAGAGCAGGATCTTTCCGTCCTTCCACCTTTCTGTTCCAAGGGCAAGAGACCAAGGTTTTCAGTTTGACTGATCCTTCCTTTAACTGTCCTTCCCCAGTCACCATTCTATTTAGAATGTCCCCTTGATTGACAGTTCTGCAGGTCTTGCTTCTCCCGCTCTGCTGCAATTTTTTCTAGTTTTCTCTCATCCACACTTTTCAGCAGTAAAATGTCTTTTGAGATGAATTTCTTTCCATCAATATTTCAAATCTGTCTAATCACAAGATATACCACACACCCTAAGACACAAAATGGTCCCATACCATTCCCACCCCCAAGTCAAAGTCATTCCTGTTCCTATGAGCCACATTGACCAATTTTGACTGGTGAATGCAGTCTAAACATCATTTTTCTTTTTCACTACGTGGTGATTTGAACTAGGAGAGAAACAGGTAACTCATATACACTCTTCCTAAGCACCAGCCAGTAATTTAAAAATTAAACCAAGATCTCCTTGTCCCTGACAATGTGCAACCAAGTGAAGCCTATTCTGGAAAACTTCTGGCAACTGGCTTTGAGGGGCCTTGATGAACCTTGAGAAATCAGCCTGATTCACATTTAAAATCACTGATCTTTGCTGATAGAATGAATTAAGTTTCAATCCCAAAAGTTGTGCATAGTCAAAGATCCAGACTCCAAAAAAGTATTGTTTGGACAAATGAGCAAAAAAAATTTGTCCTCATAGCTGCAGTTCTTTTTTTAATGTAAAGATGTTTTATTTTACCAATTACATATAACAAATTTCCATATAAGTTTTTTGAAGTTATATGATCTAAATTGTCTCCATCCCTCCCTTCCCTCTCTCTTCTTTTATATATTAAACAATTTAATCTGGGATATGCATGTATTATCATACAAAGCATTTCTAGATTCATGTTTGTAAGAGAATACTCATATAAAACCAAAATCCCAAATAAACCAAAGTGAAAATCTTATGCTTTCATCTGCATTATTACTCCACCAGTTCTTTCTTTGGAGATGGATAACATTCTTTGTCATAAGTTCTTCAGAATTATCCTGGATCTTTGTATTGCTGAGAGTAGTTTAATTAGGCTTCCACAGTTTATCATTCTATAGTATTGCTGATACCATGTATAATGTTCTTCTTGATCTCCTAATTTCATTCTGCATCAGTTCATGTAGGTCTTTTCAGCTCTTTCTGAAATTATCTTGTTCATCATTTCTTATTGCAGAATCCAAAACTAACTTATACTACAATTGGTTCAGCCATTCCTCAATAGATGAACATCACCTTAGTTTTCAACTCTTTGCCATGTGGTTGCAGTTCTAATAATTGCTGTATTAGAATTATTTTCTGATTTGTTAACTATGTTTACGAAAATGAAATTCATTAGGAGAACAGAACAGGAGATAGAATAATGATTCCACAGTCTGAGAACCAGGTTTAAATTCTCTCTCTCTACACACACACATATATACACAAATGTTGGCAGAAGTGCATTTATAGTAGCAGACAACTGAAAGGGAGCAGGTGACTCTCTAATAGGGAGTGGTTGGACCAAGAGTGATACATTCCATTCTGTTTTATTCAATTTGACAGGCATTTGATGAATACATAACTTTCTGCTGGATAGGTTCTGCTCTGAGCCCTTTTCTCTTATCCCTCTATAGTACTTTACTTGGTGATCTCATCAGCTCTCATGGGCTCCAGCTTGTCTGTTGACTTCCATGCTCACATCTCCAACTGCCTTTCAGAGATCTCAACCTGGATCTTCAATAGACATCTTTAAACAAAACAGAACTCATTACTTTCCTCCTAACCTCCTCCTGGTGGCATAAACACCACTTCCTTATTACCAGAGAGGGCAAAATCACTCTTTCAGTTCCTCAGGCTTGAAATGTAGGCTGCATCCTTGACTTCTCACCATCTTCCATCCTCACCCCAATCTGTTGCCAAGACCTGTAGATTTCACCTTTGCAACATCTCTCTCAAAAGCTCCCTTCTCTCCTTTGACAATTCTAGTGCAGGCCCTCATCACCTTGGCTCAAGGATATTTTCTGGCTGTTCCACAAGCCTTTTTCTTCTCATTTTTGACTACCAATTTCCTTAAAATCCCTACTAAAATCCCATCTTCTATAAGAAGCATGTTCTAAACCAACTAAATTCTGGTACCTTCCCTCTGTTAATCAGTTCTTATTTATACTGTGAAGATATAGCTTGTTTGTATATATTTGTTTGCAGGTTGACTCCCCTATTTGACTGTGAGTAACTTGAGGGCAAAGACTATCTTTTGCTTCTTTTTATATCCTCAGAGTTTAGGATAGTGAGATGAAAAATAATACAAAGACAAAAAAGCAAAATAATCTAGGAGATTATGTTCTTTCATGTTTGTTAATTTTATCCTGTTTTCATGAATACATTAGGTTTTGATTACATTTGTTTCCAAATAGATCTCTTACTAAAATGCCCATATGTGCAAAATATTTATAGTAACTCTATTTACCATGGCAAAAAATTGGAAAGAGAGGAATGGTTGAATAAGTTATGGCATATATGTGGAATACTATGTGCTATAGGAAATAGTGAAGGAGGGGGCAGCTGGGTAGCTCAATGGATTGAGAGCCAGGCCTAGTGATGGGAGGTCCTAGGTTCAAATCTGGCCTCAGATACTTCCCAGCTATGTGACCCTGGGCAAGTAACTTGACCCCCATTGCCTAGACCTTACCACTCTTCTGCCTTGGAGCCAATACACAGTATTGACTCCAAGATGGAAGGGAAGGGTTAAAAAAAAAGAAAAAAAAAGAAATAGTGAAAGTGATAGTTTTTGAGAAACCTGGAGAAGACTTGTATAAAAGAAGCAAAGTAAAGGTAGTAGAACTATAAAATAATTTATTCAATAACAATTATGTAAACACAGGCAACTTTGAAAGATTTAGCAACTCCAATTAACAAAATGACCAACCACAATTCCAGAGGACTTGACAATACATATTTGTAAAATGTCTTGTTTCTCTTATTTTCTTGTAGAGGAGGAGGTGAGGGAAAAAATTTAGACCTGAAAGTAAAATAAAATTGTATTGAAATTTTTAAATCCAAATATGTACTTATTCCTTTCTTACACAGAAAACTATCCCATGTATAAAAGGGCAGAAGGAGAAAACAGTGTAAAGCTAGAAGTATATGGATAGACAGAATTTCAGAGTTCTTGATCATGGAGGATTATTTGTGGTAATGTTAAGATCAAAAGTATGACCATCCTTGTGATTATCTTAGGTGGAGAGAAGGAAAAAAGTCAATGGAGATGAAAAATTTGATGAACTGAGAAGTCAGGATGTTTGAAAGGAATTCTACATGTGTGTTAAAGTCCCTAAGTGTAAGGACAGGAATTGCACTGAAAAGGAAAATCATAAGTCCAATGACAAACTCTTGGAGAAAAGAGGTAGAATGACCTAGGGACTAGTGCATAACTGCCACCAGAATCTGAAAAGGGTAATGAAATCTGGATAGAATGAGTTTCCAAGGAGGCTAGATACTGTTGAATGATGTCAGAAAGAGGAATATATGAAAATGAATAGGATAGAGAAGCAAGAAGTTTGTTTTTTCTTCCACATCCCATACGTGTATGCTGGTTATGAAGAAGAAAATATGAGAAAAGGAGTATCTAATATCAAAAAGAATAGACAAGTTGCCATGTATTCTTTGGGAATCCAAGTCTCTGTGATTGCAGAGTTGGAAAGGGCTTGAGAGGAAGAAGTTTGATAGGAAAAAGAGTTTGTTAACAATAGACCAGCGGGGATTGGGGGGAAGCGGGTGGTAAAGTTGGGACATTAATGCACTACTGGTGGAATTGTGAATTGATCTAACCATTCTGGAGTGTAGTTTGGAACTATGCCCAAAGGGCGATAAAAGACTGTCTGCCCTTTGACCCAGCCATAACACTGCTGGGTTTGTACCCCAAAGAGATAATAAGGAAAAAGACATGTACAAGAATATTTATAGCTGTGCTCTTTGTGGTGGCAAAAAATTGGAAAATGGGGGGATGCCCTTCAACTAGGGCATGGCTGAACAAATTGTGGTATATGTTTGTGCTCAAAGGAATAATACAGTGGAGGAATTCCATGGTAACTGGAACATGGGAGGGGAACAACCTCCAGGAAGTGATGCAGAGTGAGAGGAGCAGAACCAGGAGAACATTGTACACAGAGACTGACTGATACACTGTGGTACAATCGAATGTAATGGTCTTCTCCATTAGTGGCAATGCAGTGATCCTGAACAATTCAGAGGGATTTTCAAGAAAGAACCCTACCCACATTCAGAGGAAAAAGTGTGGGAGTAGAAACACAGAAGAAAAACAATTGCTTGATTACATGGGTGGAGGGGAATATGACTGGGGAGATAGACTCTAAATGATCATCCTAGTACAAACAACAACATGGAAATAGGTTCTGATCAAGGACACATGTAAAACCCAGTGGAATTGTGTGTAAGCTATGGGAAGGGGTGGGGGGAAGGGAAGGAGGAAAAGAATATGATTCTTGTAACCAAGGAATAGTGGTCTAAATTGACTAAATAACACATGACACATTAGGGACAGGGACAAGGTAGATGATTATGGAGGAAGACAGAGTAGAAACAGGGCAAGAGAATTTTCACACAAACAGGTTTGACTTGTATTCATAGAGATTCAGAAAGGAAAAGAGGGTTTGCTAGCTAGAAAACAGTAGATTGTCCAGTTCTACAGATTAAACAATAGTTGTTTCTTCCCAGGTCCCATGAAGCAGCATATTGAATTGATTTTCTGCTCTTGGCAAAGAACTAAGGCTTTGGATTTGGGTCAGCTGGAATTTTCAGCAGGAATGGTGTCTGGGCCCTTACTAGTTAAGGGGTATTAATCTCAGCTCTGATGTTAATAAAATAATCAGAGATTTTGGAAAGTGACAGTAGTATATATATATATATATATATATATATATATATATAAACAATAAAAATGAATGTTGAATTCCTTCAAGTACTATAATTACGCCTCTTACTGACAAGACAAAATACCAAAAATAAATCTTGAGAAATATATACTGAAGTGGTAATATCTATCCATTCTATCATTGTAAAGTTGCATACTTCATCTGTATTTGATCTCTTTTAGGGCTACCTTAGTGATAACTTCTTCAAACTCTTTGCTCCAACCAAATTGTCTTACATCTCCTATGATACTCACTTTCCTGCCTCTAGGATCATAATACCAAACTTCTAGAAAACTCTCCCTGCCTCCAGGTTGTTACTGTTTGAGTGGTATTGGGTTGTGTTGGTGGCTCTGAGAAGTTAGTGGCTTATCTACCATCAATCAGTTTATAATATCAGAAATAGGACCTGGACCCTTGATCTTCTGGGTTCCAAGTCCAAAAATCTGTCTACTATATCATGCTGCCTCTTTATTGTAATGCTTGTTTGTTTTAAAGCAAATATTGTATCATCATATAAAGGTATTTTTAGCCTGAACTGGACTTCCAGGGATGGCTCTATGATTCCTCTCTCCCCTATGTTCTGTGTAAATCTGGAAATAACCAATTCCGATCATGACAAGGTATTGGTATTTTCAACAAGTTTAGTTGATGAGCTCCTCCACCAGGACTCTGATGAACAGAGACATTTTGTCTAATCACTTTTCTGAGCATGGCTGGTTTCTAAAGATACAAAATAATGATAAATGGCTATTGCCTTTAATATTTCATTTGCAACTAATTGTTAGTAGCTGTTTGTTGCTGATAGTCTGATGGGAAGATGACTATTAAGTTTAGAAAATATCTCACTGAGCTACAAAAATAGTGGATAAAATGTATCGGTAGTCTCAGTTTATGAACAGGCTGTTTCCAAAATTACCTAAATTAGAATGTTGACCAGATTTTCCCTTTAGAAACAAAGTTATTCTATATGGAAGTTGGGTTTCTAGGCTAAGTTATAGAAACCTATTTAAACCACAACATGCCTACATATAATGCTAGAGAGAACATGACCAAATGGATTGTGTGCCAAAGTAGAAGTCCGGAAAAATTGGGTTTAAATTCCCCTCTAGGACTTCCTAACTATGTAACTGTGAGCAAATCGTCTAACTCCCCCACGCCTAAAATGAGAATAATCATGCCTGTTGTACCAACCTACAAATGAAAAGAAGGATAGATGAAGGACTGGAAGAGACCTCAAAAAGCCAACTAGTTCAACCTCCGCATAGTGGTAGATTAAGGAATTTGCACAAGGTAACATAGATTGTATTTGACTCCAAAACCAATATTCGTTCTACTCGATTTTTGCACAAGTGCTTTGAAAACTTTCCAGCACTCAATATCCACAATGACTACATTAATAGTATTACTGAATCTAACTGCCATGGGCTATAATATTTATGAGAAAATAATTAAGAGTTTACATTTATGCTATACTTGAAAGTTTCCTTAGTGGTTTACATGGCATATAAATTTGAGATATTTACATATGTAGTCTCCTAATCTTATAAAAACTTAGTGAGGGAAACTGAAGCTCATAGATGTTGTGACTTGTCAAAAATCATACAGCAAATAATCATCAGAGGCAGCTTTTGAGTCTCAAATGTCTCTCAGTGGAATGCTCTTTTGACTTTTACCTGAAGATGTCAGGAAGATATCTCTTCTCTCCTATGCATAAGAATGGAGATTCCCCACTCTTCCATCCTTTCCAGTGACTGTTTGGGGACTGATGTTAACTTCCATCACTGGTAGTGGCTCTGAATAGGGACAGTGGTACCCATAAGATTGATGTCAGTGGGAGCAAAGAAGAGATTAGGCAGAGAATTGGAGGTGAGGTCAACCTGCCCATGAAAGTCACTAAGATACTTCTTGAGTATGGGATGAGGATACATCCACATGCCAGTAATTCTTGCCCCTCTCCCCCACCCACCCAAGGATTGGCCTAAGTAGTCCTCTCTCCATTTTCATAAACTATTTCTCCTAACCAGGATCTCTTTTCTTTCTGGCTAGCTGTGGAACAAAGAGACTATTAGCTTCTGACCAATGCTCTGGAAATATGTATGTGTCAGTTTTTTAACAGCTACAAATGATGTTCTGGGAATGTTAAAGGGAAATAACTGCTAATATACCAGGTACAGTCTGGGGAATTTAACTGTGGCAAGCATGTGATTCATTGTTTTTATTAATATTATTTAAAATTTTTCTTTTACCACTTATCAGTTGGGGAATGATGTGGATTTGACTTAGCCCTTTATATATTTGAGAAATTAAATCTTTATCAGAGAAATTTGTTATAAATTTTTTTCTGTTTGTTGCTTCCCTTCTAATCTTGGTTGCATTGACTTTGTATAAAACCTTTTAATTTAATGTAATAAAAATTATTCATTTTACATCTTGTAATGTTCTCTATCTCTTGTTTGGTCATAAACTTTTCCTTTCTCTATAAATCTGATAGATAAAGTATTCTATATTCCCCTAATTTATTTACAATATCGCTTTTTACCTTTAAATCATATACCCTTATCTTCATATGGGCTGTGATATATTAATCTAAACCTAATTTTTGCTATACTGTCTTCCAATTTTCCCAGGAGTTTTTGTCAAAGTCAATTCTTACCCCAAAAGCTGGGATCTTTGGTTTTATCAAACACTAGATTGCTGAGGTCATTTGCCTCTAGTCCATTTCACTGATCCTCCCTTCTCTCTCTTAGCCAGTACCAGATTGTTTTGATGATCACTGCTTTATAGTACAATTTAAGATCTGGTACTGCTATGCCCCCATACTTTCTCTCTCTCTCTCTCTCTCTCTCTCTCTCTCTCTCTCTCTCTCTCTCTCTCTTTCTCTCTCTCTCTCTCTCTCTCTAGTTCTCTTGATATTCTTGAATTTTGTTCTTCCAGATGAATTTTGTTATTATTTTTTCTAGTTCTATAAAATAACTTTTGGTAGTTTGAGTCATATGGCACTGTATAAGTAAATTAATCTACATAGGATAGTCATTTTTATTATATTAGTGTGGCCCACACAGGAGCAATTAATGTTGTTCCATTTGTTTAGATCTAATTTCCTTTCCTTTCCCACCTTCCAAATATACAGTAGTCTCTTTCCTGTATCCCCTTTTGATTTTCTCTTTTCATTTAGCCTCTGTAAGGAAAGGTGTTGTAAGGGCAAATATGATCTGGTTCAGAACATTTCAGTAAGATTCACATATATTTCAAAGGAAAAGCAGGTTCTTTGACTTGGACCTTTCATCAAAAGAATTAAGAGCAAATAATGAAGTGGTGAAGTCCTAGTTTGTCTATGGAAATTCTGTGTTTTGAGGACTCTACTACTAGATCATCAAAGTTAGCTGTGGACTTGGTAGAACTTGAGTGATATATTCCCATGGACTTAATTATTATCCCTATTCAATTGACTCCCAGTTTATGCATCTAGTCCATGTTTCTCCCCTGAACTTCAGTGCCAGATTACCTATGGACCTATTGCATATTTAAAACTGGATGTCCCAGAAGCACCTCAACCTAAATATAAAATTGACCTTAGCCAATTTTCCTAGTTTTCTCCTAAATCCTCCCTTTCTACAAGTTTCCTGATTTCTGTTGAAAGCATCTCCTCTTAGGTTCACATGTAGAATGTGTTATTGAATGTTTGTTGATTGACTGACCCTTTAATTCTCTCCTCCTTCCACATCATCATACCTCAGAATCACCCTTCTCAACTCAATCTCTCCCCTTCCCTGCTCCAATGAGATGAGATAGGATGGGATGAGATGAGATGAGATGAGATGAGATGAGATGAGATGATGAGATGAGATGAGATGATGAGATGAGATGAGATGAGATGAGATGAGATGAGATGATGAGATGAGATGAGATGATGAGATGAGATGAGATGATGAGATGAGATGAAGCAGACTAGTCCCAGGCAGCAGTTACCTGTAGAAAAAGAGCAGGAAAGGGGAGAACAGCTAAATTTCCAATTAGTGACTTCCTTTACTTACTGCTCATTTAGTTAGGGTGACTGTTTTGGAGCAGTCATGTGTCTAAGGGAGGCAAGTAGGTTGACTCTTCCTAACTATAAGCTGAAATAAATATGTACTGTAAGCTCTCTCTCTCTCTCTCTCTCTGTCTCTCTCTCTGTCTCTCTCTCTCTCTCTCTCTCTCTGTCTCTCTGTCTCTCTGTCTCTGTCTCTCTCTGTCTCTGTCTCTTTCTTTCTCTCTCTCTGTCTGTCTCTCTCTCTCCCCAGAGTAAGGAAACCAAATAAGCTGGACAAGTTGAAGTATTCAAATGTTTAAAGAAGAAAGAGAAAAAATTGTGTCAGAAGATTATATTTGAGTTAGGAGACCTGAGTTCACATTTTGGGCCTCAGCTTTCTCAAGCACAAATGAAAATGTTGGACTAGATGGCTTTCGAGATCCTTTCAAGTTTTAAACCTTCTGCAGTTTCACCAATCATGGTGGCAGAAAATAATTTAATAGTGTATTGAAAGAATAGTGTTCAATTAGAAAAAATTCACAGAATTACAGATTTTGAAATGACAACAGAGACTATTATCTTTTCCATTGCTGAAAGAGAATCAGCCCTGTGACACAATAGTTGAATGTCTTTGTTTGAAGAACTCCATTGAGGAGCAAACCACAATCCTGAGATTGCCTGTTCTACTTTGGGATAGCTCAAATTATAAAGCTTTTCCTTAACATCAAACTTTATTTTACTTTTTTGGAATTTGCACTCATTCCTCATTCTGTCATCTGAGATAAAACAGAGCAAGTTTGTGGAATAAAAATTAAAGTCTATTTCCTTTAAACACAAGACAGCTTTCAAGTATTTATAGAAAGCTAAGATGTTCCTTCCTGCCCTCCCCACCTCTATCCTTATCTTTTTCAGGTCAAACATCTCCCATTCTATATCCAGGCCTCATATAGCTTGGATTTAAGGTGACCATTTACCAAGTCACTTAATTGCCTCTCTTACTTCTGCCTTAGGAAGATTCTTTTAGTATTTGTGTGACAGATATATTAGAGTGGAGAACACAGGGGCAGGGGGATTAATTAGGAGGTTCTAACATTAGTCCAAACAAATTGTGAAGAAAGTCTGAGCTAGAGTGGTAACAGTGTGAGAAGAGAGAAAAGATGGAATGGAAGTGGTGTTTAGTATCATCCCTGGTTTTGATCTTATTTTAATTTTGTGTAAACAGTTCTCAACTTACTTTTCATTTCTATTCTCTAAAACAACAGAAAAGATAACATGTTTAGCTTCTGATATGGTTTAGAAAAGCTTGTGAACAAACATTATTTTTAATTATTGCCAGTTTTGTATTAGAGTTTGCTCAATGTCTATTGATTTAATTAATTTAGAATATTTTTCCATGGTTACATGATTCATGTTCTTTCCCACCCCTTCTCCCTCTCCCCTCCCAGAACCAATAAGCAATTCCACTGGGTTTTATATGTATCATTGTTCAAAACCTATTTCCACATTATTACTATTTACAATAGAGTATTCATTTAAAGTCATATCCCCAATCAAACCACATGATCATTCATATGTTTTTCTTCTGTGTTTCTACTCCCACAATTCTTTCTCTGGATGTGAATAGTGTTCTTTCTTATAAGTCCCTCAAAATTGAATTCCATATGAATTGGAAAGGCCTCCAGGAATTGATGCAGAGCAAAAGGAGCAGAACCAGGAGAACATTGTACACAGAGATGGATATACTGTGGCACAATCAAATGTAATGGACTTCTCTACTAGCAGAAATGCAATGAGCCAGGACAATCCAGAGGAACTTATGAGAGCACTATTCATATTCAGAGAAAGAACTATGGGAGTAAAAACACAGAAGAAAAACAATTGCTTGATCACATGGTTCGATGGAGACAAGATTGGGGATGTAGACTCTAAATGATCACTCTATTGCAAATATTAAAAAGATGGAAACAGGTCCTGACCGATGATACATATAAAATCCAGTTGAATTGCTTGTTGGCTATGGGAAGGGAGAAGGATAAGAGGAAGGAGGAGCGGTGGGAAAGAATATGAATCATGTAACCATGGAAAAAAATTCTAAATTATTTAATTAAATAAATAAAAAATAAGTCCCTTGGAATTGTCCTGGATCATTTCATTGCTGCTAGTAGAGAAGTCTATTACATTCGATTGTGCCATAATATATCAGTCTCTGTGTATAAGGTTCTCCTGGTTCTGTTCCTTTTGCTCTGCATCAGTTCCTGGAGGTTTTTCCAGTTCACATGGAATTCCTCCAGTTCATTCTTCCTTTCAGCACAATAATATTCTATCATTATCAGATACCACAATTTGTTCAGCCATTCCCCAATCGATGGTACCTCCTCATTTTCCAATTTTTTGCCACCACAAAGAAAGAGGCTATAAATATTTTCGCACAAGTCTTTTTCCTTGCTTTCTCTTTGGGATACAAATCTAGCAGTGGTATTTCTGGGTCAAAGGCTAAGCATTCTTTTAAAACTCTTTGCCCATAGTTCCAAATTAACCTCCAGAATGGCTGGACCAATTCACAACTCCACCAGCAGTGTATTAGTGTCCCACTTTTGCCAAAGATATTTTAAAAAATTTAATTAAAATTTTTCCTGATTACATTTCAATACAACTTTTTTAATATTTGTTTTCTGATTTTTTGCAATCCATATTTTCTCCCTTTCTCTTACTCCTCCCTTTTCCCTAAGAAGATAGGTAATGATATAGGTTGTACATATAATATAAAATACATTTCCCTGTTTGTCATGTTGTAAAACAAAATGTATATTGCTAATACTAGAGAAAAATTCATGGAGGAAATAAAGTGAAGAATGTAATGTTTCAATCCACATTGGGACTCCATTTGCTACTTCTGTAATGGTGTATATATATCATTCTTAGTCATGAGTCCCTTGGAGTTATCTTGGATCTTTGCTTGTTAATAATATTTAAGTCATTCACAGTTGATTATCATATATTATTGTTATTACTGTGCACATTATTCTCCTGGTTCTACTCACTTTTCTTTACTTCAGTTCATATAAGTCTTTCCAGATTTTTTCGTGATCATCTTGTTTGTCATTTCTTACAGCACAATAGTGATTCATTACAATCACATATTACAACTTGTTCAGTCATGATTTCTGTGAATGTGAAATCCCATACCCCTTATGATTGTGATATTATCTTTTATATATTCTATAATTCTGTAATACTCTATAGCTATTTTGTAGTGACATTGCACCCCACCCCCTCACCTCATGCTAGCTGGCTAAGCTGTACATCCTTCTCATCTGCTCTGGTGTGACACTGAGTCAAAGATTTAGGTTTAATCCACAGGTTTCTATATAAGGTAGAAACCTTATAACCTCAGAACAGCCTAACTTTATGTTGACCTCTGCCGAATCAGCATAGCATGCAGTACATTCATGTGAAGGGCAGAGGTTACATCCATGGCATTACTGGCCATTGTAGGGACCAAGATACAGGGACTAAGATACAGGATCAAGGCACTGGCCAATTTACTTGAGTCAGATGAAACTATACTACTGACATCACTCTGTAAAACAGTGCTATGTAAAGGGAACACTCACAAGGCTTGAGGTCTTCAATTGAGGCTTTATTATGAGACTGACCCTCTCTCAATAAACCTATTTCTTTTTTGGCTTGGAGACTTTGTTTTATTTTTGGTGTCTTGGATAATAAATTTCTGCCACACATCCCCTTCAGTTTCCAGTTCTTTTCTACCACAAAAAGAGCTGCTATAAATATTTTAGAATGTATAGTTTCTTTTCCCTTTTCACCTTAGTAAGTAAACTTAATAGTGGTATTGCTGGGTCAAAAGGTAAACACAGTTTTATAACTCTTTGAATATAATTCTAGATTGTTCTCCACAATGGTTGGGTCAGTTTAAAACTCTACCAACAATGTATTGGTATATCCATTTTTCCACATCCCCTCCAACATTCATAATTTTGCCCTTTTATCATTTTAGCCAATCTAATAGTTGTGAGATGATATCTTGAAACTCTTTTGATTTGCATTTCTCTAATCAATAATGATTTAGAGCATATTTTCACATAATTATATATAGCTTTGATTTCATCAGCCCCAAACTGTCTGTTCATATCTTCTAACCACTTCTAACCACAGGGGAATGGCTCATATTCTTATATATTTTACGAAGTTCTCTCTATATATTTAGATATGAAACCTCTATGTGAGAAACTATACCAACCTCCTGCACCCAATTTAATGCTTCCTTCTAATCTTGGCTACATTAGTTTTATTTTTATAAAACCTTTTCAATTTAATATATTCAAATTATCCATTTCATATTTCACAATGCTTTCTATTATTTATTTCATAAATTCTTTTTCAATTTATAACTTTAATAGGAAATATGTTTTCTGTTCTTTTAATTTGTTTATGATATCTCCCTTTATACTAAGGTCACGTGTCCGTTTTGATCTGGTCTTGCTAAGATATTGGTTTATATATAATTTCTGCCAAACTGCTTTTCATTTTTCTCAACAATTTTTACAAAACAGTGAATTCTTATCTAAAAACTTGGAGCTTTATCTTTGTCAAACACAAGATTACTATAATCTTTTACTACTGTTTGTTGTATGACTATTTGGTTCCAGTGATATGCTTATTTTATTTCTTAGCTAGTACCAGATAGTTTTGACAATTACTGCTTTATGATATAGTTCAAAATCTGGTACAACTAGACCTCCTTCCTTAACATTAAAAAAAAAATCATTTCCTGTGATATTCTTTCCCTTTTGTTTTTCCAAATGAAATTTATTATTTTTTCTAGCAGGGAAAAATAAATTTTTGGTAATTTAATTGGGATGGCATTGAATAAGTAAATTCATTTAGGTAGGATTTTAATTGTAATCATATTGGTTCTGCCCATTCATGAACAATGAAAATTTCTCCAGTTATTTAAAGTTGACTTTATTTGAATAAAAAGTGTTTTATTAATTATGTTCATATAGGATCTGGATTTGTTTTGGAAGACATATTCCTAGGTATTTTATGCTATCAATTGTTAATTTAAATGGATTATCTCTTACTATCCTTGCAGTATATTGTTTTATATATATATACTTATATATATATATACACATATATATGTATGTATCTACATATATAGATTTAGGTGGGGTGTATGGGGTGCTCAGGGAGGAGTATTATCTCTGGTATGGAGGGCTTGCCGTGCCCTCCTAGGGCAGCTCTCCAATCTCTGACCCTCACCTGACACCCAACTCTCACTTGTGGCTCCCAGTAGCTGCTAGCATGCCCACCGGGTTGTAGACCCCTGGTGAACCAGGGCCTTGCTCACCCAGCATGTGAAGACTGTTTCGGCCGAACAGATGGAAGAAACCAATAAGAAGGTTCAACGGCTGAGATGGCGACGCAGCAAAGCACTGTGGAGTGCTTAGGGTGTGTTGGAGCACAAAGGACAACACGGCCATCCAATGCAGCTGAGGAAGTCTCCAGATGTAACGATTTTTCGTGCCACTGGACCCAGGCTTCCAACGCCAAGAGAGTGGGACTGTCTCTGTGCATCGACTTTTCCACTTAAATCTCCTTCACGCACAAGTATCTTTGTGCACACTCATCTATCATAGATGAAAACGCACAAAGACAATCGTCATCCTCAGTTACGGAGAGACTACTACTACTACTACTAGATTTAGGTGGGCTTGTTTTATATCTTGCTACTTTGCTAAAATTATTGACTTTTATTTAATTTTAGTTAAATATCTAGGATTTTCCATATATACCATTATGTTATCTGCAAAAAGAGATAGTTTTATTACTTCTTTGCCATTCTGATGATGATGATTGTGTCCAAAAATGTAGTGGCCCAGAATCCTGTCCTGTGAGAAACAAGGGGAATGGATTTTGTCATAAATTTTGTCAATTACCTCTTTACATGGAACACTATGCTTTTTAAAAAGTGATATTGTATGTAAATATTTCTTCCCTGTTCTATATTTTCTTTTTAATTTTATGGCAATTAAATTATCTATTTCATCTTTTATGATCTTCTCTACCCCTTGTATAATTATGAATAAATTCTCTACTGTGACCACGAAAATGTGGGTTTCAAGACTGTGAATTGCCAAAACTGTAAAAATAATTTTAGTGTCTTGATTTAAATCAAAAATAAGTGGTCAGGGCACAGCTGGGTAGCTCAGTGGATTGAGAGCCAGGCCTAGAGATGGGAGGTCCTAGGTTCAAATCTGGCCTCAGACACTTCCCAGCTTTGTGACCCTGGGCAAGTCACTTGACCCCCATTACCTAGCCCTTACCACTCTTCTGCCTTGGAGCCAATACACAGTATTGACTCCAAGATAGAAGGTAAGGATTTAAAAAAAAAAGTGGTCACCATGGGAAAAATTCCCAAATATGAAAATACCCAAGTCAGCTGGGTTTTAGGGAGATTTAATTAATACAAATGAAGGAATTAAGGGAAGGGTGAGAGACAGAGTAAGAGAAAATAGTAGGAGAAGGCCTAGGCCAAATAGGCCTAAGCCTTAAAAGAGACTAGTCAGTCTTTTATCCACTCACCACAAGATCATTCCAAGTGAGCTCTAGTGCTCAGAGAGACCCTCCAATTCAGCTTCCAAACTCAACTAACTAAATTCAGAGAGACCAGCTCCTTTTAAAAAGAAATTTCTCTTATGTCACCTCCCCTAAATTTTCACATCTACCAATCACAGTAGATATTTTCCACATTACTGTCCATTCTTAGTTCCCATCTTCTTTTGTTATCACCTTCCCTGAGTAGACTAAAACTTCACACCTCTTGCTAATCTTGCCCTTTGTAAATTGCTTGACCTTTTAGGGATTAATTTAACCTTTATAGGTATTTAGTACCCTTTTGTATTAGACCTAAAAATAGACCTAGCTTAAGGTTTTAAGTATGAGTTGGGGACTTTTTCATTGTTCCATCAGGAGTTTACAACTTTATCTTCCCCTAAAATATGCCTAAGTATGGGTGGAGTAATGTTAAAATTCCCAATACATTCCTGATCAAGTACCTCCATTTGTTACAAATAAGGGAATAGTTTAACCAAATCTTCTAAGGTAGAGTCTGAGCAGTTTTCAGATTCACAATCCCCCCTGATGATCATTGGGAGACTAGTCTCCCCATTGATCATTTAACATAATCATCTTGTAGTCCTAAACACACGTCTAACTACAGATTTATACAATATTCAATTTTCTAAGAGGAAATTACAGTAGTTAAGGAGGAATAGAAAGGAAAGAAGGCAAAACCAATGTTTTGCTAGGCGCATTGACAGAAAGCCAAATTAGGGGCAGTCCCCTTGGCATAAAAGTGTACATTTACAATAAATGTTCAATCAAACTTCAATTCAATCAACCACACCCAAAGTTCATTCTTGATCTTCTTGCTGTAGTGTAGATTTTCTGACATCTTTCTGCAATAGTTCATTCTCTGGATTTAGGAGTTAGCATGCTTCTTTCCTGAAGATCTTTTCTCAAACAAAAAATTCAAAAAAGCCTTGGATTTTATATTAAAATACAATCTCAAACAAAAAATAAGAAATCTTGGATTTTAAATTAAAATACACTACTCACATTATTAAAACTGCCTCCTCTGGTTCTCTTCAAATTTTTATGATAAGATCTCTTATATTCAGGCTGAAATTCCATTTTGAGCATATTGTATAATGTTGTATAGTGTAAGTTGTCAATCTAAACCTAGCTTTTGCCAATTTATTTTCTAGTTTTCTCTTGTTAAAAAATGGAGGCTTAATTCACTAATTTATTGGTTTGGATTTTTAAAACAATCAGATGTTATTTTAGATTGTTTTTGCTTTTTGTTTATATAGTCTATTCAGTGAATTTATTTTAGTTTAATTTTTTAAACCAATACCAAATTGTTTTGAGGTCTACTGCTTTGAGATCTGGTAATGTTATGACTCTTAACATTTGCACATTTTTGCACCAATAATCTGGAAGTTATAGACCCTCTAAACCTTCAGATAAATTTGAATCTATTCCTAAAAAGTATCTCCTCTTAGCTATTTAATAGATAGAACATCAAATATGAAAACTAATTTATGTAGTATCATTATTAATTGTATTGGCATCTTCCAATCACAATAACCAATCTCTGTCCTTTCATTTGTTTTTATTTCTGAAAAAAATGTGTTTTGTATTTGTATTTATCTGTTTGACAATAAATAAATAAGTAATTTATTCATATTGATGCTCATGAAATTCCTTTTTCAACAGAACACAAGTAAGATGAGTTTGGGGTTGTTTCTTTTATTTCCTCTTCAACCTCTTTTAAAATAATTTAAGTAGGAATAAGTATATTCACTTGATGTTACTCTATACATTTATATAACAATTTTAAGTTGAGGTAGGGTAGTGCTTCAATTTATATTTATAAGCTATATCTATTTAGTTTTTCCTTTCTCACCACTCCACTGTATGTATAAGCATGTAGTTGCAATCATCAAAATCTTGCAAATGTCTTGGTAATTAGCAATGAGATAGTTTTTTTGTAGTGAATATAATTTCCCTAATTTTCACCTCTTTCTCCACAAAGTCCTGCTCTAATGCCTCATTATGTCATGAAGGTGACCCTAGGTGCTTAAAAGTTATAACAGCAGAGCACAAGTTCTGGCAAGTTCTACCAAGCTAGGATGCCATTGACTCTGACCCCAGGAACAGAGTGAACCCACTTTCTTAAGATCAGCCTACCTAATTAAGAAGAAGACAAGTCAGCAGTACAAAATATACTAGTCAGTTGTGACAAAATTTTGACTATGGCCACCCAAGAAACCAGCATAAATACAAAATGATCCTCAATCCATATCAGGCCACTCTTCTTCTGCATTAACAGTGGCAGAGTCATAGAAAGGAGGCAGAGGATGCTAAATACAGGTTTTAGAACATCAACAAACTTTCATTTGACTGTCCTCTGCATTGGAGATCCTTTGTCTAATGAAGAACCAGTGAACATATTTCTAGAACAACTGAATCATGGTGATCTTGGTATTCTTGATATAAATGAAACCAAAAGAAAGGAGGAAATTACCACTAAGGGGAAGATAGACAAAATGGCAAAAGCAAAAGATGACAGGTGAATATCCTTTGTCTCCACTGATGCCTTCCTGATATCAGGAGAAATCATGGAAAGTCTCCAGCACATTCTGTAGACTCCCTGTGTTGAAATTTTGGGAGGACATGGACAAGTCACATAGGATGGACAAATTGGGATCTGTACCGTTATAGATAACTCCATAATCTATGAGAACAAAGATCTACTGGAATATTTGACAGTCATTTCTTTCTGCTTTTTGTTAGTAATATTTCTTAAAAACCCTTACTTCCATCTTAGAATCAATACTGTATATTGGTTCCAAGGCAGAAGAGTGGTAAGGACTAGGCAGTGGGGGTTAAGTGACTTGCACAGTCACATAGCTAGGTAGCATCTAAGACCAAATTTGAACCCAGGACCTCCCATCTCTAGGCCTGGCTCTCAATCCAGTGAGCTGCCCAACTGTCCCCTGTTAGTACTATTTTTTAATGACAGATGATTTTTGTGGATTTATTTTGTATCCTGTTACTTTACTAAAGTTGTCAGATCATTTCAATTCATTTTTTCACTGATTGTCTAGAGTGTTCTATACATATCATTAAGTTCATAATTAACCCTTATCTTCTGTCTTAGAATTGATACTGAATGTCAGTTCCAAGGCAAAAGAGTGGTAATGGTTAGGCAACTGAGATTAAGTGACTTGCACAGTCACATAGCTAGGTAGCATCTAAGACCAGATTTGAACTCCAGGACCTCCCATTTCCAAACCACACTCTCTAAAAATACACCTTTTTAAAAACATAAAAGAGACCATCATTTTCTCAAAGTTTTTCCCAAGAGTGCTATTGTTTTCAAAGGTTATTCCTAGCTATTGAAATAATCACATAGATTTTGTTATTATTATTTATGTCATTAATTATCCTGGTTGAAGCACTTAATTGTGTCCTTGGTATTATTCCACTTTGTTCATATTTTCTAGATATTTTCTTGTAATCTCTTCACAAAGATTAAAAATTTTACCCCAATGTAAATTAGAAAACTTGGTCTGTTTAGTTCTTTTTCTTCCACCTTTCTCTCCCTAGTTTGGCAATTCTAATCATCTTTGTCACATAAAAGGAACTTTCTTGTTCTCTAGAAAATCTTGCTTATCTGTAATTCCATAATTTTAATCAAAGGCCAGCTTTCCTTGAAATCTTTTCAGATTAATTCCACCTATCTTTGATAATGACAGTGATCTGAATCACCCTTGTTATGTACACATTTAAACACGCACAGGCTACTATGTTTATATAGCCACTACTTGTTACTTTATTTCTTTTTCAAGTTCTAGGATATGGGTCTATATATATTTTCTAAGTGTCAGGCATATCCTTAAATTTATAGCCTATATTCCACAAAATGTCACTTAGTGCATATGCTAAAGGAAAAAAAAATATTGCGTTGAGTACATCTTTGGCCTGACCAAGTTTGAAATTTCCCATGTTCTTATGAAATCTTTTCAAGGATAAGAACTAATTCTATAGTTTACTTGTTTTTAATACTTTCTTCAATTATAGTACTGCCTATATTTCATATTGCCTCACCATGAGGAAATCATAATAGAGTTGCAGACAGTACAGAGGAGATCCAAGATGATCAAGGGAGAAGAAAAGCTCCTAAATGAAGATAGATATCCTCCAAAAAATCAACACAAAATAAAAGTTTCCAGTGCAACAGACTAAAATTAAGGGGAATAATGATATAATTTTCTTGAATAGTTAACCATATAGAGAAGGTAAACATAGACTTGATCTTCTAATGCCATAATTTGATTCAATGAGCATTTATTATCTATTACCCACTGTGTTTGGTGCTGGCAATATGAAGGCAAAAACAAAATAATTGGTAGGAGTTTTATTTTTTGTAGGAAGATATAACATGACAGAGATAAACAGTTATCAAGCAATTTCAAGATTGATAAATAGCATGGCATAGTGGGCACAGTGAAGCTAGGAAGACCTGGGTTCAGGGTCTGCCTCTGATATATACTGGTTGTATAATTCTCAATATTTTGTGGAGAAAGTGCTAACCTTCACAATTAAGTATTTCCTCACTTGGAAGTTCCTTCTTCCAGTGAAATCACAAGTCCAGTCTTTATTTCTAATTTCAGAAGGAAGATAATAGTCCCAACTAGGGGAAAAGCTTCCTTTGGTTAGAGTCATCTAAATTAGACCCTAAGATTCTAAGAGGGAGAAAGTTGAGAAGGGAGTACATTCTAGATTTGGTTGATAGTGGATAGCCTTTGTAGAGTCACAAAGACAAGAGATGGCTCATCAAATGGATAGGACCAGCTGGTAGGCCAGTTTGGTTATTTCCAGGATAAATTCTCTAAAAGTGTTAAGAAAACTAAAGAAATTCAGAATTGTAAGGGACATAAAAGAGTCCAAGCATGACTTTTTATAGGTGAGAAAAAATAGGTAACTTGTCTTGCCATGTGGTTTTTAAGTGGTGAAATTCACAAAAGTGGTGGAATGAGGCCTTTAACCTAGATTTTCTGATTCCCAGTTTGGTATTTTTTTCATTACACCATACTGTTAGAACTTGGATTCATATGATTTCTGACCAAAAGCATTATATATGTCATTTAACATGTGATTCCTACAGCTACCCTTGTGATAAGGAAGCCTGGTGTGGTAGAAAGAAGATTGAACTCTGAAGACCTCTGTTCTATAACTTACTAGCCATGGAACCTTGAACAAGTTACTCTGAAACCCAGTTTTCTTTTTTCTTTAAATTGATTTATTAAGAAAAAATTTCCATAGATATATGATTCATGTTTTTTCCCTACTCCCCTCTCATAGTCAATGCAATTCCACTGGGTTTTACATGTGCCATTGATCAAGCCCTATTTCCATATCAAATCTCATACAAATTACACACTATATATGTGTCTCCAAAGGACAACACTTTTGAATCTTACCAAAACCAAGCAGCCCAAAATAAAATAAAAAAATGTGAACGACAGTGTGTAGCCCAATTTGAATGCTATTTGTCTTCGTGATCAATCTAGTTCTTATCACTGAATCATGTAATTAAGAGCTGAAATAGAGATAATTTTGCAGATGATAAACTGGGGCTGAGAGGGTTAAGTGACTTTCCCAAGGGCACATGCTTTGAATGTGTAGCTAAGCCTCTGACTCCAAATCAGTTGTTTCTACCTTAGCCCGCAAGCCTGGGTTGGTGATGCAGCTATTGCTTGAGAGTAACAAGCATGACTAACTTCACATGTGATATACTTGAAATGGCTAGAATCGACTCCTAGCCTCATCGTTTACAGGTGGTGACACGGCGGGATGTGTCATTGCCTCGAAGACGTAATCCCCTAGGCAGGAAAGAGGAAGAGCTGGCATCTTAACTAGCTCACACAGCCTGGGGGCAGTTTCAACTTCCTGCCCCAAGTTCCTCTACTGTTGTGGCAGCAGCTATTGCCGAAGGAACAGCGAGCAGGTTTGCAAGGGCACAATTTCTTTTCTGAGGAAGCATCACCTTGTACAGGACTCTCTCCGAGGTTGTTTGCCCTGTACTAACACATCAGCGGAATAAGCAATTCATTCCTCCAGTGATGCGTGCACTGCTGCCTCAATGAACCTCTCAGAGATCACGTGAGCTGTTTGTCTGAATACCGGGGGAAAAAAACAACCGAAAAGTCAAGCTGGCTGCTCTTGCTACTTTAGCCATAGAATTCTCAAGTTGCTGGGCAACAATGTAGGCTCTGAATGGATTACTACTCTTCCACCCCTCCCTGCTACACACTATTGCTTTCCTTGGAATAACAAGGAGAGTGGAAGAACAGAACAGAAAAAGGAATAGCAGGGGTCTTAATCTTCCTGTATTTATCTTGCTCTTCCAGGGATTTGAGAACATAATGTTAATACATATATGGTTGATTCTTTCCGTGTAGAAGTCATCAGAAAATGAATATTTTCTTAATATCATACATGAGAAAACTGAAAGAAAGTCATATGAAATATGGCCACTTGGAATCTGGTCAGGAAAACATAAAGCCTACTATTTTCAGTCTAGCTGAAGAAATTTAAAAAATGTCCTGGATCATCTTCTTGGTATCAAATCACTTTCTGGGGGCAGCTGAGTGACTCAATGGGTTCAAATATTGCCTTGGACACTTCCTAGCTGTGTGACCGTGGGCAAGTCAATTAACCCCAATTGCCTAGCCCTTCATGCTCTTCTGCTTTGGAATCCATACTTAGTATCCATGCTAAGATAGAAGCTAAGGGTTTAAAAAAAAAATCACTTCCTAGTCCTTAGTTGAATATTTAGGTAAATAAGTTAACACAGCCTTCTGAAGACTATTTAGATGGTTGGGGTAGAAATATATCATTTTCCAACATTTCTTATTAGAATTTAGTTTATTTTACTTTCCCTGCTTATATTTTCTCTCCTCTTTTTTAAAACCCATTTTTACACTATCATTTTTCTCTTTCCTGTACTGGATTAAAACATTGTGTTCCTCCATATTGCTTTTTGTGAACATTTCTCACCTGAAGCCAAAAAAAAAAAGTGAATAAACAAACTCATGACTATAGCAAGTTCATGACCTTAAGGCAATTTGAGGGTTCACTTTTTCTGCATTCTCCCCAGACTGCTTCTTCAGTGGTTTATCAATTATAAAGTGAGCGGATGGGCTAGATGACCACTCAGGTCCCTTTCATCTCTAGATCTATAATTCTATGATCTTGGTTTAGAAGTGACTGGGTTCTTGAATGCTATATTACTGGAATATACTCTTTGGGAAGTTTTTGTACTAGGCTAGTAAGGCTTTATTTACAGTACTGTAGATAACAGTACAATACTGCAAATAACAGATTTGGTCTACTTTTGAAGGACCAGCCTACATAAATATGTAAAAGCCCCTCTCCAGTAGACCAGCCACCAGCTGATGAATTCTTTGGCCATGGCAAGCAATGAAATGACAAATACAAAATGGCCTTTAGTCTTTTGTGTCAGCTTTTTGTTATTACAGTGATTATGACAATGCAGGAAAAAGTGGAAGAGGATACTAAGAATGTCAATTTGCATACTATCTTTATATATTAATTTAACTATTATTGCTACTCCTGCTGTCTGATTTTTGTCCAATAATCAAGGAGTTTATGTACTATTGGAGGAACTGACTCATATCAGTCTTGACATTCTCACTACAAATGAACCAGACAGAAGCAGGAGTAGTTTCTGAATCACCTGCAGGAAGATGAGCCTAACTACTGACCTGGCATTCTAGAAGGCAGGAACCTAGAAGGAGCTGTTTCCACAATGTAGAGTCAGAGTAAAATATCAAATGCCTATTCATCTATTCTGCAGATTCCTTCATATTCTGATTAAATCTCAACCTCCTAGAAGTGCATGGCAGTAGTTATTTACTGCTGCTACTGCTTCCTTTTGTCTGTAAATATGTACCTGTAGGTCTTGAGTGTGTTAAGCATTTCTTTTGTGAATAAGAAATAAATGGTTGTCTTATATTTGATTTACTTTGTGCATTGAATAACATTCTTGTTCTCAGTTGGGGAGAGACTTTGGACACTTTGCCAAACTTAAGCTTCAGGTAATTTTCTCTGTGGTTCCAGGATAGGGGCCTAAAGAGCCAGAAATAATAAGACAAAAGAACCTGATCTATATCTTTTGAAGTCAAGCTTCTCCAGATTTGAACTAGTCTATCTGCATAGGTTTAGGGCTGATAAGGGCCCCTTCCTGATAAGGAAAAGGGGAAGCACCTCAGTCCCCTGGAATTGGTACTGATCCTTATTGTCATATAAGGAAGCCACATCTAAATTAAAGGATGGCTTATATATTCTGTCTAGCAGAAGAAACGGTAGAGATAGTGTGGCATGGAAAAGATATATTGGACAGCATGGCTGAGATTTAAAAAAATGAAGCAGCCAAAGGCTTTTACTACATTAAAGAATCATACCTTTATATCATGTATTCTGTCTTTAAGAAGAGATTTGGGAAGCAATGGTTAGGAAGAGCTTTCATTCATACACCAATTATTGTGAATCATATCCCCCCAATTAAATTTGCTATATTTTAGCAGATGGGAAATAACTGGTTACTGATGTGGGAGTTATTTTAGAAATAGCTGCCTAAATCTGTCATTTAACTTGTTGGAGCAAAGACCAAAACCAATACCAAAATAAGAGAGAGAATAAAAATAAAATATGACTTTTGCTTAAAACAGTTCAAATCTGACCTATTTAGTAAGCTAGGAACAGCTATTTACAAGGAAGTTTTGCTCATGTAAACAATCTTCACAATGAAGCTATGAGAGTACAGAAACTGCCTTAGCCAGCAAACCTTCAATGTCCTTGCTAGTTGGAGAGCTGTGTCAGCCAAAGGCAGGAAGGACCTCTTTAGATTATAAACTTCTTTGTAAAACCTTACAGAGTAAGATAGTGGAAGATAATGAGCAATGTAGCCTTTGAAAACTGAGAGAAGTGTCAAAGGGAAAAAAAAAAAGTTTTCAGAAACCTAGATAAGAAACACAATCACTATTGTAAGAATATTTAAGGATGAAACTGGAAAGAGTCCAACAAACAGCTGAAAAGTGGAAATGATCTGTCAATTTTTTCTTACAAATGGCTTTCTCCATCAATGACAGTGATATAATTACACTTGTGCTTTAGTGATTGAAAGGGCATTAATATTAAATATCTTTTAGCAAAGTGTAAAGCACAGGGCTAAGAATCAAGAACAAACAAAAAATTCAGACAGTCCTGCTCTCAAGGAGCTAACATTTTAGTGGGGGAGACACCACAGATGAAAAGAAGTTAGGTGGAAGAGACTCAGGATTCTTAAAGATATATAGCAGCAAAGTGGATGTTAATGCCTCTTCTTTTATATCATTTCCATTGATAAAATCATATCAATTTCTGATGTTCAACCATTTGATGCTGTCAAGAACTTTTTTTTTTTAGTAGCTGGATCAGTTGCCACACAGGGTTGTTTACCAAGATGATGGCTGTAAGAACTAGAGTATAACCCGTTCCTTTTTCAAAGCTTTTGGGTTCAGGGTCCTGGAGGTTGTGTCCACTAAGATCAGAAGGGTTATGGTGCCTACTATCTTTTCCTCAGAATCCCTTGTTTTTCAGCTAGGCTAACTTATCTGCTATGTGGGTGACAGTTGTTGGCAGTAGGTGGGGATGAATAGCTCTTTCTCCATAGGAGTTACTCTCTGGGAAATGGCTGTGAGAGTTGGGCTAGATGCAGGACTGGTGGCCTGGTTGGAGGTCGTGAGGTAGTAGTGTCACTTCTTAGGAGGCCCATGTTTTTATTTTTGGAAACATCACAGTTTCAAAATGTGCTATGTGAGGAAGCAGAAATGGGATTAAAGAAACAAGAAGGGAAGAATAGTTAGGCCAGACCAAGTATATACTTTGGAGATCTGTGCTAGAACTGATGTTTTTGAGAGTATTAGTTAACTTTCAAGATAGCTGTGAGACAGATATTAAATACTCATAAAAAAATCATAGTGCTATTTTGGAGTAAGAGAATAAGCATTTGTATAATGTCTACTATGTGCCAGGCACCAAATACTTTACAAATATTATCCCATTTAATCTTCATTACACTCCTATTGAAGTAGGTGCTGTTATCCCATTTTATAGTTGAGAAAACTGAAGCAAAGAGAGGTTAAGTGACTTACCCAGGATCATACAGGTAGTAAATACTTGAACCTAAATTTTAACTCAGGTCTTCCTGGATGCAGGTCCAGCAATCTATCTGCTACAATATCAAGCAGCCTTGTTATTACTATCAAAAATAAAGAAATTAAGAAAATATCAATAATTATTGATTCAAATATCTTCTTTCTCATTTGAAAAAAACTCAAGACCATAATGTGTGTGTGTATATATATATATATATATCTCAAATGTAACCTTAATAAAAATGTTCTCTCAAATGATATTCAATACTAGATTATATCTTTTTGGTCATACAAGTGACTAAAAGGTATGAAGAATACAAGATCCCACAGCATCTATTGCTTGTTGACTATAAAAAAGCATTTGATCCAGTTGAGCAAAATGTTGTTCTTCTCAAAAAGGTGTTTCCCGTGCATGTGTGAAAATCATACAAGACTCCTTGAAAGACAAAGAAACAGAGAGAACTTTTGTTTGCTTTTTCATTATTATTAAATATCAAACAAGCAATAAAACCTATGCTTGCCAAAAGTGTTTTCCACAGTCAGCAAGGATTCTAACATAATGTTGAAATGCTTCTATTGGTAGATGACATTACATAGATTGCTTCAAGCCCTAGAACACTGGAACTTCTTAAATAGCATCCATAATTACTGAGATGATTTCGGTCTCCCTTTTCATTCAAATAAACATTAAAGCCCATTGTCTCAATGTATAACTGCAGGACAGTTGAAAGAACTAGTCCATCAATTCATATATTCTTGATAAGCAATGCAGATGGCCAATAACTGGGCCCACTATTGAACTTGAGGGGGGCCTTTGAGACTGTTTCTCCATTTTGGTCACGTGAGTAATAGGGACTGATCTCTTTTCTTTGCCCCAGCTATCTAAGGGCTTGGGCCTTTTGGCCCAGCCTAAACAGAAGGGGTATTTAAGCCCTATTCCCTTCTCTCCCCTTTCTCTCTCCCTCTCTCTCTCTATCTCTAATTCCTTTCTTCCTCCTGTCTGTAATTAAACTCTATAAAAGGTTGACGGCTGACTTGAGTTTTCATTTAGGAATTACATAGCTGAATCCCTTGGCGACCTTAAATTAATATATATCAGTCTTTTAAAAGTGAGTTCCTTGTCACATTGTGGCGACCACGAAGGGACAAAAAGAGAATGGGTAAGATTGCATTTGAGAAATTGTCCTGTACTTAAAGTAGCCTTAAATTGTTACCAATATTCTTCTAGTTATGGTATGTGACCAAGAATCATTGAATAGCACAATCTCCAGAGAACTAGAATTGTCATTCCCCCAAAAGGCAATGAACAAATAGAGTAAGGGTCCAAATTGATTTTAGCCTATTGACCAAATAGAGTTACACACAAATGTTAACTATGAATGATAGTATCAAAAAGATCCCCTGAGCATAAGTGAATGAACAGCTATCCTGAGATGAACCTTTCTAGCTCTGGCAATTACCTAGCTAGCTCAGTGAACGACCCATTGTATCTCAAAGAGGAGTATAGCCATATACTCTGGAGTATATGATGTTTTTATTTTCTCCAGTGCTGTGTCACCTGTGATAACAATGTAAGGTGATGTATGAATTTTTCCAAACCATTGAATATCATGTATATTCTGCTGCTGAGATGATAAATAATGCCTACTTATATTTGTGGTAGATGCAATATCCTTGACGCCTAGGCTAAGATGGTTTTTCCCTAAAAAGGCAATGAAGTCAGCCTTTGAGACTTAATTTATTCAGAGCACTAAGGTCCATAGCATTGACATAGCTTCCTGGCCACTTGAGGTATAAAAAGCTCTGCTCATGGAAGACACTACTGGAGCAAATGTTGAGGCACAGGTAGCTGAAGTTAAGTGAATTGTGTATCCCTGCTGTATCAGTTTTCCATATGGTTAAGTAAATTTTTAAAAATGTTATATGATCTATAAGTATCTCTCTATTTTTCTTCCCTCACCCCTCAAACCCAAGCTTAAACCACTAGACCTGGACCTGAAGAATAATAGTTCAGGCACTGGGGATAAAAAAAGCAAAAAATGAAATAAACCCTGTTTTCAAGAAACCTAATTCAACTTGGAGAAATAACATGCACATAAAAATGTATATACAAGACACATACAAGGCAGACACAAAGTATCATTTTAAAAAATGTATTTAGAATATTTTTCCATGATTACATGATTCATAATCTTTCTCATCCCTCTTCCCTTCCCCCCCTCCCAGAGGTGACAAGTAATTCCACTGGGTTATAAATGTAACATTGTTCAAAACCTATTTCCATGTTATTCATATTTGCAATAAAGTGATATTTTAACATCCAAAACCCAATTATAGCCCCATCAAACCATGTGATCAATCATATGTTTTTCTTCTGTGTTTCTACTCCCACAATTCTTTTTCTTGATGTGGATCTCATATGTCCCTTAGCATTGTCCTGGATCATTATTACTACTATTAGAAAAGTCTGTTATATTTGATTGTGCCACAATATTTCAGTTTTTGTGTACAATGTTCTCCTGGTTCTGCTCCTTTCACTCTGCATCACTTCCTGGAGGTCCTTCCAGTTCACATGGAATTCCTCCAGTTCATTATTCCTTTGAGCACCATCACCACCAGTATAGGAACCATCTGCAGTTCCTATATAATAAAGTTGTGGGTGGTGACCTGAGAAGGAGAAAAGAGACTGAAGGAAAATAGGTGAATAATAAAGACTCAGAGACAACAAGTTAAAACACATGGGGAGTCTCGATCTCAGTGGATACTTCCCATGGACAAGGGTGCCAGAGAATTAACAGGAAATATGAGGAATCAGAAAACACATGGGGAGTAAGAACTCCTTAATTCTTCCTATGGGCAAGAGTGCCAGAGAATTAATAGGAAGCATAGGGGCGACAGTGACTCAAGAAATGATAGGCCATGAGGAAGAAAATAGACTAGGGCTGCAAGAACATTTGCAGAAGAGGAAGAAGGATTAGCAGCAACATCCAGAGATGTAAGAGAGAGATTCGAGCTTGTTCCCCCACTTTTATTGGGTATTCCAGGAATGTGGAGAGGGAGGTGATCAATGAATATGTAACATGGCATAGGTTTTAACATTGGTTGAATTGACAATGACGAAATCAAAGAGGTGGAGATTAACCTGACATGCGCCTTGGAAAGGAATGTGATCTGACAAGGTGGGAGCTAGGATACTGCTGCTGGTAACTTCCGGCTCGGGATTACCCTTGTCCTTAGGACTAAAGATTTAGAAATTCAATAATCAATACTTAATATGGCAATGAGTTTGGCATATGAATACATAAGACACAATATCAATACATCAATCATACTTCCAAGATGCTAACATGCCTGGTATACTACAATATGATACCACAATTTGTTTAGCCATTCCCCAATCAATGGACACCCCCTAATTTTCCAATTTTTTTGCCACCACAAGGAGTGCGGCTACAAATATTTTTGTTCAAACATTTTCTCTTATCTCTTTGGGGTACAAAACTTGTAGTGGTATCTGAATCAAAGGGCAGACAGTCTTAGCACCCTTTGGGCATGATTCCAAATTGCCTTCCAGAATGGTTGGATCAATTCACAACTCCACCAGCAGTGTATTAATGTCCCAATTTAGCCACATCCCCTATGACATTCATTATTTTCCTTTGCTGTCATATTGGCCAATCTGCTAGGAGTAGGGTGGAACTTAGGAGATGTTTTGATTTGCATTTCTCTAATTTGGAGACACAAAGTATCTTTGATGGGATAGTACTAGCAGCCTAAGGGACTGCGAGAGGCCACCTGAAGAGTTTACTCTGAAAGGAAACCAGGGACTCCAATAGAAATAAGAACAAGGGAGAATACTGCTGACAGGGGGACAGTCAGTGCAAAGGCAAGAAGATGGAAGATGAAGCATCTTGTGTGGGAAACAGCAATTAGGACAGATGGGTAGACTATTGAGTATGTAGAGAGGAAAATATATGTATATTGTATATATGTATATAATGTAGGTAGTTGGATACTAAAAGATCAGGTTGTCTGGGCAGCTGGGTAGTTCAGTGGATTGAGAGCTAGACCTAGAGACGGGAGGTCGTAGGTTCAAATCTAGCCTCAGACACTTCCCAGCTATGTGACCCTGGACAAGTCACTTGACCCCCATTGCCTAGCCCTTACCACTCTTCTGCCTTGGAGCCAATACACAGTATTGACCTAAGACAGAAAGTAAGGGTTTAAAAAAAAAAAAGATCAGGTTGTTTAAGATGACAAAAGAGTTTACATTTTATCATAGGGGTAACAGGGAGACCCTGCAATTTAAGAATGGAGGGTGACATGGTCAGAATTTGCTTTAAGAAAATCATGCTGGGGGAGCAGCTGGGTGACTCAGTGAACTGAAAGCAAGCCTAGAGACAAGAGATCCTGGGTTCAAATATGACACAAATTTGATACTTCCTAGCCTTGTGACCCTGGATAATTCACTTAACTCCCAGTGCCTAGCCCTTACTGCTCTTCTGCCTTGCAACCAATACTCAGTCTTGATTCTAAGACTGGAGGTAAGGGTTTTGGAAAAAAAAAGAAAAGAAAAGAAAATATGTTGGCAGATGTGTGAATGATAGATTGGAGTGGAAAGAAAATAAAAACAGGGAGACCAATTAGAAGGTTATTGTGACTAGTCTGGTATTAATTTAAGGGCTGAGATTGAAAGTCAGGGCTCTCCTGATTTCAAGTTTGGTGCTTTTCCATTATATAACATTGCCTTACTGGCCAGAAAATGTGGATTTGAGAATTGGATAAATTCTCTTCCCTGAACAGTTGTTTTAGGCAGAATTCCTAAAGCCTTATGTATCTTCTACTCTTTCTACCAGAAGAAAGGTGCCCAAAGTTCAGGATTACTTAGAGGATCTTGGAATAAATACCGTATTGCCCATAGGGGATAGGGAAATATCAAAAAGTCTCATTTAGATTGAGTGTCTAATCTGGGACATTCACAGAAGCCAAGACCCCTTCAAGATGAAAGGATAAGAATGAAGAAGTCTTTTTGAGCTGAGACTGGTGATGAATGCGAACCAGGAGCAAAATGGCTTCTCTAGCTATATTGGGAATCAGAGGAAAATGAAATTTGGCATTATTCTTAAAGAGTTATAAAACTGTGCATACCTTTTGACCCAGCAATTCCACAATTAGGTGTACTTTCCAAGGTGATCAGAGGAAAAGGAAAAGTGCCTATGTGCTCTAAAATATTAAAGGAGCTCTCTTTGTGGTGGCAAAGAATTGGAAACTGAGAGGATGCCCATCAGTTGGGAAATGGCTGAACAAGTTATGGCATATGATTATGATAGAATACTATCATGCCATAAAAACAATGAGCAGGTTAATGAAAGAAACACATAGAAAAGCCTATGTGAAAGTGAAATGAACAGAATAAAGAGAGCATTATATACAGGAACAGAAATATTGTTTGAAGAATAACTTGTATATGCCCACTTCTAGAAAAAGGAATGATATAATAGAAACATAGAAAGACATAGTTTTTTAATATATATATATACATATATATCTTTTTATTACCTGGTGCTTTATTTAGAGTAGGGAAGGAAGGGAGGGTGGGAGATTTGGGGAAATTTTAATGTAACAAACTAATTAATTTTTTAATAGAATGAACAAGACTACTGATCAGAATCAATAATAATGGTCAATAATATCAGAAACAAGGCAGGACTATACAAACTCTTCTTGTGTCATATTTGAACTACAAATAACAGTATTCATTGTCATTAAGGAGCCTACTGACAACAGGCTAAAATCCACAAGGGGTTAGAAGGTTTTTCTCCCCATCATATTTGGTAGTATGTGTACCTCATGTTCTAGTGCTCCTTAAACTTCAAATGGAGAATTCATAAAATCAATCATGGAAGGGCCATGATTAATCCTCTTATACTTACATTGATTGTACCCTCCAGAATATAAAGGAGAAATTCAATATCTTTATTGTATGTATTATATGTCTACTGTTTGATGATTAAAGACAAGCACACCCAAGGAGACAAATGAACTTTTGTGTGTTGTTTTCCCCCAGTAGATTACCAATTTATTGATTATAAGATTATAAATAATTATATTATCAAATATAGTTCCCTTTTCATTCTTACATATCAGTATGGAGAACAGTATTCCTTTCTGAGATTTTTGGAGTTATCTATAACTCTTCCTTTACCTAAGATATGCAGGCTACTATCAAGTTCTCCCTTTCCTGCTTCCATTTCTTTCATATCCATTCCCATCTTAATGTAGGCATCTGTCAACATCTATTTAATAGATATATTCATTAGTTTCAACTCCTTTGCTGGGAGTTCAAGGCCCTCCACATTATGATCCCAACCTATTTTTCCAATATTATTTCATAATATGCCCCCAGTGAACCTATCAGACTGGACTATGCACTGCTCCTGAAATCTGAACTGTGTTCTGTCTCAGTACTTTTGTTCAGGCTTTTCCCTATGCTTGAAATATCATCCCTCCCTTTGTTGAATATCTATCCATCCTTTAAAATCCCATATAATGTCACTTCTAGGAAACTTTCCTTTATCTGGGTTGGTACACCAATTCTCTTAGAACTCCACACTATTTCACAACACTCTAAAGCATTAATCATATACCATTGCTTATTATAATTATCTATGTTCCTTATCTCTCTCATAGGCTATGAACTTCATGGGAAGAGGAGTAGTGTCTTATCTAACTTTCTATGTCTCCTATGGCTTAGCACAATATTCTGCTATATAGTGAGCACTCAATAAATATTAGTGGAATGAGTGAATAATTGGTATTAAGTAAATGTTGAACTAGATGAGCCAATGAGAGGTGCAAAATGACATTTGAGATTTAAGGGAGAAAAGATCATCATGACCTTCCGGAGGAGCAGAAGAATTAGGAAAAACTTCATGGAGGAGGAGGAACTTGACTTATGTCTTGAAGAATGGGTAGGATTTTTAGCAGATGGAAATAAAGCTATGAAAGGCAATATAGTAATCCTTGATCATAGTAGGTAATTACTGTTTTTTGAATTGAATTAGATATTCCAGTAAGTAAAATATCAGGTTATATGAGTGTGAATCTGGGAAGTGAATAGTGCATGGCTATCAATTCAATTTGGCTAGTGTGGAGAGTACATATGGGGAATAGCCATGGCTCATAAAGCTGGGAAAAGGGGAAGGAACCAGGTTATATCAATTAATTTAACAATAAAAAGTTTGGGTTTTATTGAGAAATAATTACATACACTTACATAATGCATTAAGATTTACAAAACATTTTCCTTAGTTTCAGTTGAATGGGTCTGAGCAAAAGAATATTATGAGATATGCACATAAGGAAAATTGGCTACAAAGGGATGATGGATTTTGAAAGACTTCAAAGGTTATAAATAGAATCAATGGGTAGAAATTATAAAAAGATAGGTTCGATAAGGGGAAAACTTCCCAATATCTCAAAGTGCAATTAGCTCCCTTGGAAATTCAGTAGTACTTCTTCCCTGGAGGTGTTTGAGTAAAGGCTAAAGTTATCTTTTGTTGGGAATGATGAGGAGACTCCTCCATCTTCAGGTATGGAATGAACTACATAATCTCTGAGGTCCCTTTCAGCTATAAGAATCACGACTGATTAGTGTTGGAGAAAACTAGAGATGGGAGAAATTGTTTGAAAGGCTAACTTAGTAGTCTGGACAGATAGGAATGAGAGCTTGGGAAAAATAGTTGTCATTGCAATAGATAGGAGGGGACAATTGAGGGATATATTGTTGACATACAATTCCCCTTATTTGAACATAATTTATTGGTTTTTCACTTCTCCCTCTGCCTTTTCTTAAAAAAACTGAACTCTTTCAGAACCATATCTAATCAATCTTTTGACCCTTCATCTCTCTCCCAGGCTATTTCCCCTGCATTAGCCACTCATTGAAAGTACATCCTATCTCTTTGACTCCTTGGAGAACCAATTCAACTCTATCTTGTCCTCCTTTCTTGAATCCTTAGCCTCCTAATCATATTGCCAATGATGCCCAGTCAAGCTACTGATGGGAGATAAGGAAGAGGAGAGAAGGAGCTCATGGTGAATAGCTTCAAATTTTTCCTATAAAATATGAGGGAAATTTCTCAGATGAGAGAGTGGAGTAAAGGGAAACCATGGGAGATTTGAGTAGGGAAGAAAAGGTTTGGAAGAGTCAATATGGTGAGCAGGATAATAAGTTGATGAGAGGTTTATTAGGATTAGCCTAGCAGTAGTGAGGGCCTGGTTAAGTTTATATAACATAAATTTGTAGTGGACCTAGTTGGAACCCTTGCATGATTTTTCTCCACCTTTGTCCAGCAGCGTCTCCTCCTATCATCCTTCAAATCCTAGCCCCCTCTTACCTTATTACACCTTTGTTCTCTTTCCTGAATCAGTGGCACTGACTCTTAGCTGTTCTAAGAACAAGCTATTCCATCTCTGGACACTGAGCAGTTTCTTTGGTTGTTTCCCATGCCTGGAATTCTCTCTACTGATTATTGACCTCCCTGGTGAATGCTTCAGGAGCACATATACTAACTGACTTCCTTGGCTTCTGAGTTCCAACTAAAATACCATCTTCTATAAGAAGGCTTCTCCCACACCTCTTAATCCTAGTGCCTACTTTCTATTATTTTTCTATTGATCCTGAATATAATTTGTTCTGCATATATTTGTTTGCAAGTTGTCTTCCCCATTAGATTGTAAGCTCCTTGGGGGCAGGGAATGTCTTTTGCCCCTTTTTTTTTTGTATCTTACTGCTTAGCACAGTGCCTGTCATATAACTGGGACTTAATAAGTAGTTATTGTTTGATTGGTTGATGTAAAATTGACAGGATTTAGTAACTGGTTGACTAGAGTTAGAAAAATAGAAAATAATCAAAGGCAACTGAGTTTTGGAGCTTAGGTTAATAATTAATCAAAGGTGTGCTACTGATAGAAACTGGGAAGTCAGAAAGAGTAGCTTCAGGAGGAAGGAATTAAGAGGATCATAGATAGAAAGCTGGAAGGGACCTTGGAGGTCACTAAATCCAGTGCCCCTACCCTCCTTTTTTAACAGATAAGGAAATTGAGGCCTATCAAGGATGAATGACTTGCCTAGTCACACAACTAGTAAAAAATCTGAAACACTATGTAAACTCAGGGCTTCCTGATTTGGGTCTAGTACCTATAGAGAAGATAAATTCTTTTTTGGACCTTTATGAATGCTTGGCAGGGATAGTTTGTACAATGTTTCAAGTCTTTAAGCTTCGGTAGTTTAAAACTTCATTAAGACTTTAGAGACACCCCGTATTTTTGCACTTTTCCTTGTGGTAGTTATTGAAGAAGAGGGTGGGAAGCAGGAGACTCCTCAAGGGAGGTAATACTCTAGAAGGTAGATGAAAGGCAGGAATATTCTTCTGTGCTTTCTAATAAGTTGGTGAACCTGTTTGACAGAGTTTGACCCGGCCTCCTGTAGAACCTTAGCGTCTGTCAAAGGGGCAGACTTCCAAAACTGCCCCAGTCTGGAAAACCAACAGTGAGACAAGCTGTCTAGATTAGAGATCAATAGCAATCAGTGGCAGGTTCAGAAATCCCTGTTGTAATCTGACCCCACGGGATTGGCCTGCAGCCTAGGGTCTGGAAGTCAGGGTTAGGGCTATTCTGCTCGCTCTAGTATTGGGGGTGGGGTGGGGCTGAGAAGAAGACGCTTGACTGTCAGGTACTCCACCTGGGCCTATAGGTTCCTCTCCCCCTGTCTTCTGACGTCCAAAGTCAAGGTCTTCTCTAATTAGGCTACTGCACTCTTAATTTCCTCTTTTTCCTGAAGGCCTCCACCTTTTGACAAGATCTTGGGCGGGGGGCGGGGGGGCAGAGTCCAAGAAGTCGCTTGGGCTCCTTGGAAGCAGGAGAGAATAAGGAGGAAGCCAAAGAAACTGCAAATAACTAGCGAGTTGGCCGCGTGCCCGAGGAAAGGGAAGGATGACGTGGAGAGCGAGAATAGAGAGCGCCCGCGCGCACGCGCGGGTGCCCTCCCCAGTCGCTCGTCCCCTGGTCTGACTGTATGCCAAGTCTCGCGATGCCTTAGGCCGCAGCTCCTGCTGCGGGTGGCTCCGCTGTTGCTGTGGTTGCCTTAGTTGCTGCGGCGGCGACGGCGGCGGCCCCGGTGGAGGTGTAGTCCACTGAGCGGATGTTGACATTGTGTGTCTTTATGGCTTGATGGTAATGGCGGCTGTATTGACGACCGGGACTCCGTCTACCTCACTGTAGTCCCCCTGGAGAGCCAGCGAGGGAGCTAAGCGAGCTGAGCCGTACCCCCTTGGGCGCCTGAGGTAGCGGCGGCCTCGACTCTCCCCTTCACCCTTCCGCCGCTCTCTCACTCCAGTCCCGGGACTCAAGCCCCTCTTGGGCCGGGGCGGGGAGGGGGGAGGGCCTGCGAGGCCTCAGCATGGCGGATTTCGATGAGATCTACGAGGAGGAGGAGGACGAGGAGCGGGCCCTGGAAGAGCAGCTGCTGAAGTACTCGCCGGATCCCGTGGTGGTTCGCGGCTCCGGTCACGTCACCGTGTAAGGCCCGGAGAAGGGTGCGGGAAAGGACGGGGAGGTGGAGGGCAGCGGCGGGGCCCCTCCCCGCGACGTCCATCCGGGGCCTTCTGGCCTGGGCTTGCGACCAGGAAGAGCAGGGACTTGCCTTCCCTGAACGCTCTTTCTTTCTCTCTCTCTTCCCCTCTCTCCTTCTTTCTCTCTCTTTCCCTTCCTCTCTTCTTCCTTCCTTTCCTTCTCTCTCCCTCTTTCCTCTCTCTTTCTCTTTCTATTCCTTTCCCGCAGGTCCCATGGACTTCAATGTCACTGAAAACCCAGCAGAGAAGGCTTTTCTTACTTAATCCCTTACTTCCACCCTGGTCTGGCAAACTGTCCTTAGGTCATTTCCTTCCTTCATGATTTCTCTTCTCCTTAACCTCGATTTCTTTTCCTTCTGTGTCCAGTGACATGTGGTTCAGACTATGTAGAAATGGACATAAGGGCACTAAATCTTAATCTTGAGTGTTTCATGTCTGAGAGACACACACAGAGACTGCAAGGGTGTTCCTAGTTTCTTAAAGCATGTCAGGGATTCTTTGCGCAAAACCTCCCAAGATCCTGTGTTACTCATGGATTTGAATGTACGTGTTGCTTAAAATCTGGGAAGGTAACTAGTATCTCCAAACAATTAAGAAAAATAAACAAACCTAAACTTCCAGTTTAGTTGCATGTAGACAACCTTGCTGATAATTGTTGTCATTCTTCTTCCGTCAAAGTACCTGTGGCTTCTTCCTCCCTCAATCCCGATTCCACCTTCCATTCCTTTTTAGTATATACTTGAATCTCACTTTATAAAAGTTTAATGAAATTCCAGCAGGTAACATTTAACATCTAGGTAGTAGAGAAACAAAAAGGGGTAAAAAGCAGTCTTCTAGAGTTGTGACTAATATAGGAATGTGAACACTTGAACCAAATAATGAGTTGTCCGGAAGTAGGAAGTTTTGTAATGTTTACCTGAAAAGTACAGTTATGTACAACTTGCAACATTATTTTTATTCTTTTCCATTACAAATCAGATGAGATATAAAGCATCTAGCCCTGAACCTAGCACATAGTAGGCACTTAATAAATAAATGCCTGTTCTCTCAGATCCTGAGATCCAAGTGCTATGTTTATTAGTTAGCTCTTTAATTTGCTTTTTGCATGAGTGTCAATTAATGATTAGTATACTTTAAAATAATTTTTATTACTTTTTGTAAGTTTGTGAATAGAGTACTAACTTTAACTTTTAGCCAAATAGATTTCAGACTTCTTATTAGTAAAAATCAGTATTTCTCAACAAGCTAGTAGGCTATCTTGTTTAGGTGTGCTTATGTAATACTCTGGTATCTTTGGCACGAGTTTACAGAGTATAGACATTGTATAGGAACTGTCACCCCCCATCCCTGAGCACCATTAAATGTGTAATGCTTATCTACAATTAATTGTGGATAAATCATTTAACTCTTATACCAGCATAAGTAATAAACATAGTAAATTACATTTGTAATAAGTACTCCAAAATCACATCACAGTACATCTTTAATATTGTAACTTTTGACACTTAAAATCCACATAATTTTTAAAAATCCTTAGAATCTTTAAACTTTTTCCATACTGTGATATAGCTTTCTAGTTTGCAGTTGATTTTGCACATGTTATTTATCACTACAATTCTGTTAAGTAGGTAGATACAGTTGCTCAGAGTAATAGCTCCCAAACCTTTTATACCTCCAGTCCATGCTATCGTTCCTGCATTAAGAATTTCTTTGAAACTTAGAAGTAGTAGAGTCATTTTTCTTAATTATAGCCTCTTCTATCTGGGCTTTATAATTGGGAGAGAAGTGGCATATCTGATTGAAAGAAATGCAAGGTATATTGGGAGAAGGTGTTAAGTTTAGAATAGAGTTGAGAACAAAATAGTAGGTGATAGATATTGATTAAATATTGATTATTTGAAAGGGGCAGTCATCAAAAAGTAGCAAAGCAGTTCCAGGTTGGATACCCATGACCCCTTGGCTTCTCCAAAACTGTTTTGGTTCTTTCTCCCATTTTTAATCTTTATTTCCATTTTAAAGAATTCTGATTTAGATAACTCACTTATATTATCTTAAATGAGTTTTAGTTTATCTCTAGAATATAGTTATGAGCTTAAATTGAATTTTAAGGTACTTAGTTGCCTCAAGACTTAGCTTTGTGTCACCTCCATTGGGAAGCCTTCCTGATTTCTTTTTTGCCCCCATATGTTAGTATTATCTTCCTCTTCACACTATTTTGTGTTTCCTTATCTGTATATGTTGTATTCCCCAGTGGAATATAAGTTTCTTAAAAGCAGGGTACTTTGTCTTTGGATTGTTTTTGTTCCTAGTGCCAAGCAAAGTACCTTATATATGTCATATATTTTATATATGTATATATAGTAGTTGATTGCTCAGTGTTTCATGAATTAATTTAAAAGCTATAGCAATACATGTAGAATGTGTTCTCTTGATGGAAATCTTAATGTGAGAGCTACTTAACAGAGGTGTTAATTGCATCTAGAGGTAGGAGAAATGCATTTTGTAGGGTCTTCTCTGTTATGACTGATTACCTGTAACTTTTCTTAATTCAAATAGAAATAAGACAGAGTGAAAAAACTAAGTAATTGAACTCATTACTCATTTTACTAAGTGGTTGTGTAGATACTTTCTTTTGACTAACTTGAATGAATTTAAACTTAAATGTATTGAAAATGATTTTTTTTAGTATGGATGGGTAATGAGATATGGAGATCTAGAATATATTTCATAGTTTTTTTGTGTAATATTTTATTAGTTTAATCTAATTTTATTATATCAGAGTTAAGGTGTCATGTAGTTTTTAACCCTTTCATTTTACAGATGAGTAAACTGAAATATCAAAGAATTTGTAATTTTCACACAGAGATTAGGATTTGAACCCCAGATCTTCTGCTATACAACTGGTACTTTTTTTTTTATATTAAAAAAAATTCCTAAAACTTTTTTTTTTTCAGAATCTGTTCCACCTCCATCCCCCAAAAGAGAAACTCTTTATAGGAAATATTTGTAGTTAAGCAAAATAAACTCCCTTATTGGTCTTGTCCAAATACACACATATAATACAAATATATACATATCGGTGTCCAGCTATAAATATCTGAATGTGTACTCTGAATCTGTTACCTCTCTATTAGGAGGTAGGTAGCACATTTCATCATGAGTCCTTTGGAATTTGTGGTTGATTGCATTGATCAAGATTTCTTCAGTCTTATTTGTTTACACAGTATTGTTTTTGTAGAAATTGTTCTTCTGGTTCTTGTCACTTCATTGTGCATCATTTCATACAAGTCTTCCAATTTTTCTCTTCCCCTTTATCATTTTCAGCATAATACAGTATAGATGCCATAAACATTTATTAAGTACCTACTATGAGATTCATACTGTACACTAATATTCCATCATATTTATGTTTCATAACTTATTTGACCATTCTCCAATTGATGGATATAGTCTCAGTTTCTTATTTTTTGCCACCATGAAAAGAGCTACTATAAATATTTTTGTATACACGGATCCTTTTGCTCTTTCTTTGATCATGTTTGGGTTATAGACCTAGTAGTGATATTGCTGGGTTAAAGGATATGTATAGTTTAATAAGTTTTGAAGCGTAGTTCCAAACTACTTTTTAAAATGGCTGTATCATTTCATAGCTCTGCTAATAGTGAATATTGTCTTACCTGGTTTCCACAGCTCCTCCATCATTTGCCATTTGCCTATTTTGTCAGTTTTGCCAATTTGATAGATATTACATGTGTAAGGATAATTTTAGCTTTGTGACTTGAAATCTAAATAATTGTTTGCCAGGGATGATTCCCAAATAATAAAAATACCCAAGTCAGTTGGGAATTATGGAGATTTTAATTAATATAGAGAGAAGGAATTAAGGAAAAGAGAGGAGAGAGAAAGAAAGAAAGAGAGAAGAGAGAGAGAGAGAGAGAATGAGAGTTAGTTCTAGCTTCACTATAAGGTATGAGTTAAGTACCTTCATTGTTCAATCAGGAGTTTACAACTTTAATCTTCCCCTAAAGTATGTCTAAGTATGGATGGAGTAATGTAAAGTTCCCAATACATTCTAAAGTACAGTCTGAGTAGTTTTTAAGATTCACATATGGAACTTTAGAGTTGCTTTCAGTTGTATTTCTTTATTTGTGTAAATCTTGTATTTTCTCACTGTACTATTCCTATTCCATGTCTAATTTAATGTAAATATGGTGCCACTTTATTTTTATTTGTAAATCACACTTATAACTTAACGTATATGTAGGCATTATTTAATAATGGTGAATATGTGCAAAGTTGTTTACTTTTTGTATTTTAAATGTTTAATACATTTCATTCTGTATTATGATTTCCAGATATTAATCACTGGCCCCAACCCCCAGGTGCCTTCCCTTGTAACAAATAATGACACTTAAAACCAAGGACAGTGACTACATTTGACATTATATGCAAAAATTCTGGTTTTCCCCCTTTTGTTTCAAAAATCATGATATAAAATTTTTGTTTCAAATATATATAAGTATATATATATAAATAAATATAAAATTTGTTTCAAAAATCATGATATAAAATGTCTAGTGTAAGATAAATAAAATATACTTCACTGTGGTTTTCATAAAACCTTTTAAACCTGATAACACTTCAGGTTCTTTCCTCATCAATACACTTGAAAAATTGTTTCCTGCCTGAATGTTTTCTTTTTGACATCAGAAATGTATTTCAGTTTCATTAATGAAGTAGACGTTCCAAACTAGAAGCGTCACTGAAAACATGTATTCCATGGAAAAGAACAGCAAAGAAGGGAAAACAAAAGTATCATTTTTGTTATTTTGTTATTTTGAAATGTATATAGTGATTTTTGTGCCTGTGCCATTCATCAGTTACCTAAAAGATAAACATTTCTGGAGTCTGAGTATAGTCTTCTTAGATTTCTGAAGATTGACCAAAGTTTTCAAGATTCACTCTAGCATTATTGTTCCAGAAAAGATAATTATTTACTTTGGAAAGTTGTGGGGAGAAGAGGTTAATGTACTTTTTCTAAAAAAAAAAAATCTTTCTGATTATTTCTTTAAAAGACTATACTGTATCTGAAAGTTTATGCTTCATTCTGTACTAGTGGTCATAGTTATACTTCCTAATCAGCCCTCTGAAGTAACTGGTTAACGGATTTTTGACTAATGCAGTTTTATTCTCATTAAAATAGAATATGTTCATTTTTATTAAGTACCTAGAATATGCAGTATACTATTACAGGTGTTAAGGGAAATATACAAAGATAGGTTAAGATGTGGTCCATATCTTCAATTATAGGATTGTAGTTTGAGAGATGGATGAGAACTTGAGACCTAGAAAAGGCAAGCAACTTGTTCAAGGTAACACATTATTGTCATAGTTGGAAATTTGAACTATAGTCCTCTCTAAATCTGGTGCTTTTTTTTTTTGTAGACTATAGTAAGGGCCATGCTATTTTGTTATTTAGCCTTCCTTTCTTCCATCCATATCTTTTTATTCATCCTCATAAATCAGAATAAAACTGAAGGCTTTACATGGTCTTTGGCTTCTAATTTGAGCCTAATCATGGATTTGAATGCCATTTTTGCTGAGTTTTATGTTTAATACCTTTTATTTCTGTTTTATTTTCCTTTTTGATTTTGTGGTCAAGTATGATTAATTTTTAAAAATCACTCCACCTAATCTTCATCAATCCTTCATCTGCCAGAAGGATTTTTCATAGTTTAATTTGGAGCCTCTCTCCACTCTCTCCTCTCCCTAGGTATATAGTGACTAGTTTAGAGATAAATATAATGACATACATAACTTGAAAAGATTTGGTAACTATTCTCTTGAGTCCAGTGGACATGATTTGTTGCACAGAAGCACAATAAAATCAAAAGGTATATCTATTGACTTTACGAAAATTGTTAGCATATTGTTAGAACAAGGCAGTGGCTACTTTGATTGGCTTGAAAATGTTCATATTCCAAAATAACTGTGATGGAATGTTTGGTGTTTGAGAGTTGAAACCAATTCTGCCTAACCAGTTTTTCCTATAATTCTTATATCTTGTCCCCCAAATACATATTTAGTTTTAAGATGTTAATTCAGTTTAATTTTGTTTCAAGACTTGGGGAGTTATGTACTTTTGGAAATTGGAAATATAACCTAGCCTTGCAAAACCAGGTCAGAAATAATAGTTACCTTTTCCAAAATGGACTAAAGCCCAAGAGTTTAATAATATAAAGTCACGTTAAAAGATTAAACCATTGTATATTGTAATAAAATTGTAATTGAAATGAGACAAATTAATTTAGATTTTTTCATATACCAAACAACATTAAAATAGGATGACTTTAGGCCTTTTCCAGTAGATCATTATTGTTAGGGGCTCAAAATTTGAATGTATGGGAAAGTTTTGTAAGTGGGAAATTCTGAAGAAAGTTATTGTATTTGAATTTTTAGATGCTCTATAATATTTGCAGCTCAATTATTACAGTATTAGACTCACTCCTGATAAGAGAAGTGAAACTAACAAGGCTTTAAAAATTCCATGTGAATAGCTATGTGAAATAAAATGATTAAATTTTGAAGAGTAAATTACATTTAATTATTTATTATTAAAAATTAATTAATCAAGTATATTTTAGAATAAGCCTTTTAAATTTAGCTCTTTTCTGGAAGTCTAACTAATTTATTTCTAACAAGTCAAATACTTAAGAGCTTTGAATAAAAATGAAAAACTTGGTTAGAAGAGAATCTTCCAATTAAAGTACTAAAAATCTTATTTTAGGATAAATTTATAATTTTTTATAAAGCTATTACCTGAGAAACTTAATTCTTAAGCATAAGTGTAGGTGTGACAGATGTAGCAGCAATTGCTCCTTTTGTGAAATATACTAAAGTGTTTTCTAAGATGACTTTGCCATTGTTTTTCTCAGGATTTATTTATAAAATTCTAGATAGATCTTTGTCTCATCTCATATGTTGTTGAAGTCTAGTACAATAGTGCCTTATTGATCTGACATTATTGGAAATAGATGTTTCATGTAGTTTGATTTTCCCAATAAACTTAATAGTTTTTCATAGTTGTAAAATTTTAAAACTGAAAGAGACCCAAGAGATATTCTAGGCTACATAGGATTATTTTGCAGAAGTGACAAAAATTTGTCAACTATTTTAATGGAAATATTTCTGCCTAATAAATAATTTCCCATTATCTTAAATGCTATATTTAATCTTATCTTGAAGACTTACAGTCATCAGTCATTGAAAAAAGAAGCACTGCATTTGGAATCAGTGGTCCTAGGTTCTAGTTCCTTGCTTTTAAGTATATTAGGCAAGTTAATTAAGATCTTAGCTTTAATTTTCTCATGAGTAAAATGAGTATTGTAGTGCTAAGTGACCTCAAAGGTCCCTGGCAGCTCTAAATCTATTACTGATTTTTAAGTATTATACTGTAATATGCCTTCAGGGACTATTTGAAGTATTTAGGGCACTTTGCCTCTATGCTATTGTTTTTGAATTCAGGTTTCTTTTTGGGGGTGATAGTTTTCCTGCTTTGTCCTAAGTTAGCCTTTATTTCTTGTTACTCTCAGTTTTATTTTAGAAGTCTTTTCCCTCACTCCTGTTGTTGACTGGGAAACCAGATAACCAAGTGTATGAGAAATGTGTCCATTGTTAGGGTAAACAGGGTGAGTGAGGGTTTGAGACCATGATGGTATACCTATGGCATGTGTTCCAAAGATGGCATGCCGAAACCTCTCTGTGGGTATGGGTGCTGTCCCTGGTAGGGTTAGTTACTAGAAAGGCAGAGGGACTCTGGTGGAGATGCTTCCCTTCCTTTCTCCATGTGTCTCCCTACTTGTCTGTACTTACTCTCTCTCCTGAGTGGAGTGCTCAGGCCATTTCCTTCCCTTTCTCTTTCCCTTGCCTGGGATAAGATGGGAGGGGAGGGTGGGAGAGATGGGGGACACTTGGTTGGGGGTGGGAATGGGATACTGCCTTCAGTCTGGGAGGGGTGGAATGGGCACCGCACGTGGTCTCTAAAAGATTTGCCATTACTGGTTTAGGAGCTTGAAAGTAAAATGCAAGAGCCTTTTAGTGTCAATTCAACAGTTATTTGTTTATTTAAGCAAACATTTATTAAGTACCTACTATGTGCCAAGCAAAGCCATATACTTCATTATTGTGCACATGTATGTACTTGATGTACTTGCTTTTATTTACTCCTTATTTCTGGACTGTTCTAGATAATGGATAATTGATCTTTAGATAAGAGGGATAATATTGCATTAATATGAAGATAGACAAGTATATTTCATTTCAATCTCAGATAATATGATTGCTCTGAAGGTGCTTGAGGAATTTTGGAATTGTGGCAGTGGTCACTTTTGTTAACTTTTTTTTCTGTTTAATTCTTACCTTCTGTCTTAGAGTGAGTACTGTGTATTGGTTCCAATGGTGAACCTATGGTGTGGGTGCCAAAGATGGCACACCGAGTGTTCTCTGTGGGCACATGGGTGCCCTCTGCCCCCCAGTTTATTGCTAGAAAGGCAGAAGGACTTAAGCGGAGCTGCTCCCCTCCCCCTGCCCACCAAACCTGATCCCTCTGCCCAAGAGCCAATGGGAGCACACAGGGGGTAAGGTGGGCAATTCATAGGCTGCAGAGAGGGAGGTGAGAGGAGCACTCGGGCCACTCCCCTCTCCTTCTCTACACTGGCTAAGGACATCCCTCACTTCTTTTACCCCTCCACCCAACAGCCCAATGGGAGCGCTTCCTCCCTACCCCTGTGTGGGGTAAGGGGTGGAGAACATACTCAGCATGTTGTAGGGGAGGGGCTTGGCACTCCATCTCTAAAAGGTTTGCCATGACTGGGCTGGGCAGTGGGGGTTAAGTGACTTGTCCAGGATCACACAGCTGGGAAGTGCCTGAGGTCAGATTTGAAACCAAGACCTCTTGTCTCTAGGCCTGACTTTCAGGCCACTGAGCTATCTAGCTGCCCCTTACCTTATTCTAATTCTTACCATTCCTACCTCCTCCCCTACCAGCATAAATTTTTTTGGGGGGGACAGTGGATGGGACAAAAGAACTACTTTTGCCCATTTGTGGAAGTAAAATTATGTGCCAGACTGACTGAAAAAGCCCTTTTTTGAGAACATACTTTTTGTTATTGAGACATCAACCAAAGTGGTGACCCTAGGCATTGAGTTTAATGATGCTTCCTATAGAATATTAAATAATGGTACAGATAACCTACCTTTGTATTTGATTTAGATTGTATTTTATAAATAATCTTAATAATTGGTAGCATTTATGTAACACTAAGGTTTGAAAATTTCAGCACTTTACAAATATCTCATTTTATCACAACATCCCTGGGAAAGAGATAGGTGCTATTACTATCCCTATTTTACAGATGAGGAAACTTGAGTTTGAGAGAAGTTAAATGATTTGCTTGGGGTCATAGAGCTAGTAAGTGTCTGAGTCACAATTTGAACTGGCAGAACAGCTCTATACCTTGTACCTACTTCAACCCTATGTCTTAAAACCTTTGATTTTACTTATAAAGTGGCCCTTGTTTATTCTAATGAAGGACTTCTTGCATAGGCAGTCCTCTTAGGATTTTTTTTATGTTCTGATATTCATTCTGATGTTTATTTGTAAATGTTCTTTCGGATTTTTTTTTTAAAGGAATGATTTTGACAACATAATATAAAATCTTGTGCTTTGTCTTTCAAATCAGAGCAATTTCTCATAAGAAGTTTTACTCTTAAAGACTGTACAAAACATAAATACTTTTCTTAATGCTCTGGCATAGCAATTTTTCTAGTTATAAGTTAAATCAATTGAACCCATTTTCCTTTGGACATTAAATGCAGTCATTTTAATCTGCCAAATATTTGACTCTTCCACTAATGTCCTACTTTGGTTCTTAAGGTGGCATAGAGGTAACTTGGATTCACCAAGGTTCTTCAAAGAATGTGCTAACTTTAGCTAGTCATAGGAGATTAGAAAGATTGCATCTTGTACGAGAGATAGCTATCATTAGATGGATGAACCTACTTAGGCTCAGACAAGCTCATCAAGATTGTACAACAGATGATTATTTTTTTACCACAGAAATTATTGAATTATTTCCTAAATCATGGAGGATTTCTACCTGTATAGGTGGAGATAGACATACACTTATAAAATAATAAGAGTATATTTAAATATATATGTACACACACATACACACACAAAGGAGTTAAATATAAAGTCATTTGGGAGGGATGGCTGGACCAATAAGCATTAGGAAAGGCTTCATGTTGAAGATATGACTCCTGAAATACATTTTAAAAGCAAAAGAGGCTTCTGTGGATTCAAGGGAAGGAGGAAGTGCATTCCAGGCTTGAAGGGGGATGGCCAGTGTAGAGGCACAGAAAAGAGAGATATGGAGTGTCTGAGTGATGAAACAGAAGGCTAGTTTGACTGGATTATAGAATAATGTCCATTGAGCTGAAAAGATAGGTTGGGGCCAGGTTATTTAAGACTTTGAAAATTAAACATAGGAATTGATCCTAGAGGTAATTAATTGGAAGCTACTGTTTAAATGAGTAGTAAGTTTTATGGTCAAGTCTGGGCTTAGGAAAATCAAACTTTTCAGCAGTTATATAGGATAGAATAGAGTGGTGAAAGACTTGAGACAAGAGACCAATTAGTAGGTTGTTGCATCAATAGGATCTAAACTAAAGCAGTAGATGTGTGTGAGTGGAGTGAAGGTGTTAGATACGAGAGATATGAAAGTAGAAATGGCAAGATTTTGACAATGATTACTTATATCCGATTGAAAAGTAGAAGATAATGCCAAGTTTGATTCCTTTGACATAAAAAGGAAAGTTTGGAAGAGGGAAAAGTTTAGGGGGAAAATGATGAGTTTAGTATAGGGCATATTGAGGTGAAGATGTGTCTAGGATATCCAATTTGAAATATCTAATAGGCAATCAACTAGTCATTAAACATTTCTGAAGGGCCTACTATATGCTAAGTGCTGGGGATACAAAAGGCAAAAGATAATCCTTGTCCTAAAGGAGCTCACAGTCTAATGGGGGAGACAACTGTTAACTTGGGAAAAACACAGAACTACTAAAGTAGTAAGAAAAACCAAGCTTTTAATCAGGAAAGAGATAGAGTTCAATATTTCACTGCCACACAGAGTCAAGTGCCTAAAAACCACACAGAGCTAAAGGCTCTGGCACTCTGGCAACAACAATATCTCCAAGAGGATCATCTGTTAGATGATTCTCTGAAGAGCAATAGAATTTGGGGAACTTACATACTATTTGGGGAACTAAGGACAGGCAAGTATGATTGATTGACTACCATGGCTACAAGGAAATGAGAGGTCCAGACTACACTGACTGGATGCCAACAGGCTTTGGAAAGAAACCTTAGTCAGAGGCTGGGGTATGGGGGAGTGACTTACTTATAACAGACACTAAAAGAATCTGATACAATAGGGGAAACTTCCAGGACTACCATTTGCTTAGGTCTGCTAGCCTCACCTAAACTGGGATTATGAAGAATTTTAAGGTTTTATTGTTCATTTTGAAACTGATGAGTCTGAGGCCTCTTCTCAGCGAATTCTCAGGGGAGGAGGGCACAATTGAGGTCTCCAGGTTTCAAGTTCACACAACAAATAAACATGTACAATCTCTATAATTATAAATAGGAAATAATTACCAGAGGGAAGGCACTAAAATTAAGAGGGATTGGATAGGACTTTTTGTAGAAGGTGAGTTTTAGTGGGGACTTAAAAGAAAGCTTAGGAAGCCATATGTAAAGATGAAGGAGGCAAGTGTGGGAAGTATCCAGGAGCTGTCAGAGAAAATGCCTAGAGCCAAGAGACGGTGTATTTTATTCTGAGCAGCAAGGAGGCCATTGTCATTGGATCAAAGGCAGTTGGTGATTTGGTATAGAAACTTTGGGGAGAGAATGGAGCTGGATCTACAGATCTGGGAGTTATCTGCATAGAGATGATAGTTAAACTCATGGGAGCTTCTGAGATTATGAAGAAAGCTTTCTTTAAAATGTTTATAAATTGCAGTAGCCCATTTCCTAAACCTCTGCCAAAGCATTCACTTGAAAAACACTTGTTAAATATTTTCTGTGCATTATGCTAACTACTGAGGATATAAAAATAAGAAATTGAATAGTTTTGGAAAAAATTTTGTGGCATACATGACAGATAAAAATGTCATGAAATGTATTAGAAACTTAAAAATGTTATGTGGCAACTTACACAGTTGATTAAAGGCCCAATGCTGTTCAGTTTTCAAGAGAGAAAACATGTGTTAGTAATCAGTTGCAAATATAATCAGAGATGCAATTTGAGCAACTTTGAGGTACCATTTCATATCCATCAAATGGGCAATAACAATAAAAAGCAAAGAAGTTCAATATTGTTGGAGTTGTTCATTCACTACTGATGGAATTGCAGAGAGTCTTTTTGGAGAGCAATGTGGTAGTTTGATGTTAAAGCTAGATAAATATTCATACTCTTTAGTCCTGTAATTCTGTTGTTGGACATATACCCTGAAAATGATTTTTATTTTTATTCTTTTAAATTTTAATTTAATTTTTTTTTGGTTACAATACTCACTTTATTTCCCTCACTTCCTTCCACCCACCCTTCCTTCAGCCAACACGCAATTTCATTGGGTATTGCTTGTGTCCTTGATCAGAACCTATTTCAATGATGTTGTTTGCACTAGGATGTTCATTTAGAGTCTCTACATCCCCAACCATATCCCTTTGACTCATGTATTCAAGCAGTTGTTTTTCTTCCGGTGTTTTTACTCCCACAGTGTTTCCTCTGAATGTGGATAGTGGTTATTCTTGTAGATTCCTCCAAGTTGTTCAGGGTCACTGCATTGCCACTAATGGAGAAGTCCATTACATTCGATTGTACCAGTGTTTCAGTCTCTGTGTACAATGTTCTCTTGGTTCTGCTCCTTTCACTCTGCATTACTTCCTGGAGGTTGTTCCAGTCCCTATGGAATTCCTCCACTTTGTTGTTCCTTTGAGCACAATATGAATATACATTTTTAAAAGATTATATACTCAGGGAATTTATTTTAACATTTTGCCTAGTATAACACACTATAGAGGCAGTGTGGCTCAGTAGATAGAGGGATGGCTTTGGAATCAAGAGGACCTGAGGTCAAGTTCTGCCTCTGATACACACTAGCAGTGCTAGATACATAACCTTCCAGTTCTTCAGATACCCCTTCCATGTCTCATCTATAAATCAAAGTAATCTTTAAATCCTTATCCTTGTAGTTAAATTAAACATGCTATTCTTTTTATATAAAAATGTCACCTCTGACTCTGAGCAGTTAAAAAAAAAAATTTTTTTTTAACCCTTACCTTCCATCTTGGAGTCAATACTGTGTATTGGCTCTAAGGCAGAAGAGTGGTAAGGGCTAGGTAATGGGGGTCAAGTGACTTGCCCAGGGTCACACAGCTGAGAAGTGTCTGAGGTCAGATTTGAACCTAGGACCTCCCATCAGCTAGGCCTGATTCTCAATCCATTGAGCCACCCAGCTCCCTCCCGCTGCCCCCCAGCAGTTTTAAAGTGTTTTGGTTTTTTTTTAGTGGTAGGAACATATTGTACTGGGTAGCTCTAGGTTATATGTACTTATTCTTACCTGGTATATCCTCTCAGAACAAGTTAAGGATAAATTAAGGCTATAGCCTTTCTCTGGATAGAACAGAGGGTTATTTCTAATGCATATTTTTGACCATGATGCACCCCAGATTGATAAGTCCAGTGTTGCCCTGTTTACTGTCTCTAGGATAAAATACAAAATACATTCAAAGCCTTTTTACAAGTGGTCTCCATTTTTCCTTTATAGATTTATTATTCCTCTTCCTGTACTCTGTGGTTCAACCTTATTTACTCCTAAATTTCATTCAATCTCATTTCTCTGTACTTTTGTAGAGGCTGTCCACCCATACCTGGAATTTCTTCCTTTTTTCTGCCTATTATATCTTCCTTCAACAAAGCTCAACCCTACTGCCACCATACTTCCTTTCCTGATCCTGTCCCCTCCTTTATTCCTCCCATTTCCCCCCAATTACTTTGCATTTATTTACATAATCATGTATTTCTTTTGAAAGAATGGAGCTCCTTAGGGCAGAGGTTTTTGTATGTGTATACCTAGTGCCTGGCTCATAATGATGCCTGATAAATGTTTCTTGATTGACAGATCTTTGTGAGGATCAAGCCTATGATCTTAATTTGTAGTAACCAGTTAACTTACAGGAATATTTATAGGTATCTCTATTTTGATACTGCCCAGCTTGTATCATGATTACACATAATTATTCTATTAGATGGGATAGATGTTTTTTCAATGAGGAGTGAATGTATATGCCATACACAAATTAAAAATAAGGCAATTCACCCCTCCCTCACCCCACATAAGGCGGCCCCCTCAGCCTTTATTTTTATTTATTTGTTTGTTTATTATTTTGGACCCTTACCTTCCATCTTGAAAATAATTACTGTGTATTGGTTCCAAGACTGAAGAGCCATAAGGGCTAGGCAATGGAGGTTAAGTGACTTGCCCAGGGTCACATTTTTGGGAAGTGTCTTGAGGCCAGATTTGAATTTAGGACTACCTGTCACTAGACCTGGCTCTCAATCCCCTGAGCCACTCAGCTGCCCACATTCCCCTCACCTCAGCTTTTAGATGGGAACTTTGAGACAGTGTGAGGTTAAGTGACTTGTCCAAGATCACATGACTAATAAGTATAGAGCCAGTATTAGAACCTAGATTTCTTCATTCTGGTCCAGTATTCTTTCTATTGAGCCCACACTGTCTTTATCTGTGCATGTATATACACTTAATTCATATATTTGTAAGTGCCACTAATGTTAATGTAAAAGTCTGGAATTAAGTTCTCAAATTGACTTAAGTCATTCCTATTTTAAACCTAGACAGAAGTGAAAATTTGAACTGATAGTGGTTGTTTTCACTTGTAAGCTGACCTAGGAGAGAATATCATTTGCTGTTAGGAATAAGCAGCAATAAATTTTATTAGTATAATAAAATTATATTTATAAAAACTGTATATCCCACCTTGGTAGATTTCTCTTGGTAGAAATAATTTTACTCTACTCAAACTGTCGGTACAAACTTTTAATATTTATTAGACTTGTGAAAATTCATTGTAAATATGACTTTTCAGGAAAGATGTTATATAAAGTAAAAGTATATGTTTGTTATGACTGATTAAATGTTAATTCTACTGATCAATGAATGCCTCTCAATTTAGTTTGCTTTCTTCTTGTTCAGGACTTTGCCATTGGAGGGAACACCCAGATTTGGTACATGGCCTATAATATATACATCTCCATTATTGACTTTTTCTTTCACCACTGTCACTGATTTTCTATATGACCAGGGGCAGCAATAGGCAAAATAGTAAAGTAAGTAAAGCTTACTTTCAACATTCCTGCCCCATGTTAGTGCTTTCCCTTCTCTTCCTGCCCAGTACCCCCAATGCCAGATTTCCCCACCCCTGCTCTTCCTTATCCTTCTGTGACCCATCCCCTTCACTTGTAACTTATTTGTCATATAGCTGATATTCTCAGGACAACTTTGAACTTCCAAGATGTCAGCTAACAATGTGATTATTTTGTATTAATTTCCTAGAATGATACATTAAGGCATATTTTGATCATAGCCTTCTGGAGATAGAATGAGAATTTCAGGCCTTGAACTGTTTTATGAGGGGAGTATATCAGATTTGAAAAGTAAGAAATCATTATTAATAAGTCCTGTTTTATCCCAGGCAGTATGATGGATATTATGTGGACTATAAGGAAGTGTAAGCCATAGGCCCTGTCTTTAAGGAACTTATCAATCTCACTAAAGAAGTAATTTTCTGCTTTACTTTTGAACAGGGCTGGCCCTATAGCTGACTTTTTGTTAACAGAATACTGATATTGACCTATCATGTTGAGAAGTTGATTAATAAGTAAATAGTTATAAAGAGAACAGGCTCACAGTTAAGCACATGAGCACACAAGGTATGAGAATGTTAGAGCTAAAAGGAAACAGAAGATCATCTTATCCAGCCCCTTTGTATTACAAATGGGGAAACTGAGGCCTAAAGAGATGAAATGATTTACCACAGGTTACAGATGAGGTTATAGTCAAATTAGGATTCAAATCCAGGTCTTGGGATTTTCAAGTCAGTGCCCCTTTTACTATAGAGTACTGGAGCTATATAAATTCTAAATTTCTATTTTTTTATTTTTTATTTTTTTCTTCAAAGTTGCTTACTTTTCTGCATGTCATCTTTGCATTGTGCAGGAGACATCATGCCTATTTCAGAAATTTGTTATGTAACTGAAGTTAAGCATTTAAGCAGTTAGCCAGGTAAATGCTATGTTCCCTGGGAGATTTTTAAAAAAGTATATTACATGAATTTATAAAATTTCTCCTGAATATTTTAAAGGGAAGATTCAAGCTTGGATAATATGCTTTATTTTTAAAGCTATGTAACATCTCATTTTGATTTTTCCAATCACTTAACAGACATATATATAGTGCTTTTTTATAAATTTGTTATCAATATATGTTAACTCAGAATGAAGAAGCCCATTAGTGTAGCGTTTCAAAGAACACTAAATGAAGAATGGTTACTAGATTTATTTAATCTCCTTGGGACATATGCAATAGTACAAAAATTGTTTCAATTACCAATTCTGACTGACATGTTTTGTTTTACTTTGTAGTAATATTTAATAAACATTTAAAAGAGGTATTCCCAGATGTCAAATGATAAAGGATTTTATTGACATCTTTTGTTTTTATATCACTTTCATTTCCAAATATTTCTCTCCTATAACACATCAGCAGAAGTCTGACAGTGTATGTATGTATGTAATCTTCCATACTCTTAGACCTCCAAAGACAGGAGGAAATACATGTACTATTATTCTTAGGGCCAAAAACTTCTTGGTCATTGTAATTATATATTTCCTAATAGATGCATTTACATTCTCACATTTTCCTTCTATACCATCTTATATGATGGTAGTTCAACAGCAGAAAGTAATAATATCCTTATTGATAGGGATCCTTTGGCAGGCTCTTTGGCTAGTAAGAATTCAAGGACAAGCAGATGAAGCCAAGTGATTTGTCATGTTGTTTTGATTTTATTCCCAGAATGATAAAATCCCATCAGTGTTTTAATACCCAACCATCTTGTTTCTGATAAGATTTCAGAAGAGGTAGCTTATCTCCTTCTATACTCCATGATTACTGAGACAATATTTTGGTATTCTTTAACTGTATTTTCCCCTATTCATTCCTGCCCCTCTCCCTTCTGTCTTCTAATTTCCTACTTCTTCCCTATTTTTACTTTTTCTTTGGAAAAGGTTGCTAACCCATTAATCATATAAAATGTTTGAAGTCAGTAAAGTAAAGCAAATATGAATAAGAAAATATATCTTAATATACTCCCATTTAATGAATATTTAGCCCAGGGAGTCTTGACCATAGCTCTGTGGACCCCTAGTAAGGCTTTGAATTTGTTTTTATAAAATATTTTGATTACTATTTCAATAAAATTGTTTTCCTTTGAAATACTATGTATTTTATGCATTTAAAACATTCTGAGTTGGGTCCATAGGTTTCACTTGACTGCTCAGGGAGTTTATGATACTAAAAAGATAACAACTCTTGATCTAGCCAGTTTTAATTGTACAAATGGTTATTGCACTTGCCAGCATATGCCTTATTATAAATTGTACAATATTAATGAAGTATTTCTGTATCATATTTAAGCATTCATTGTTAATCTATACAATTATGTTCTGACTAGCTCTTTGACCATGGGCAAGTCACTTAATCTTTCTGAGCCTGTTTCCTCATTTCTTAAATGACAAAAAACTGAAATCTGTAGGAGCTATAGCTTAGAGTTATTGCAAGGATAAAATGTTATATGTACAGCATTTTGTAAAACTCAAAGCAATATTTAGAATGCTAGCTATGTATTCTTGTGATTTTATTAAGTTGAGAGTCTTTGTGGCACAGAAATATCATGCCATAACTTTATTCTTATGCTTTTTATTTTCGTAGATTTGGACTGAGCAACAAATTTGAATCAGAATTCCCTTCGTCATTAACTGGAAAAGTGAGTGCTAGAATTATTTAAATAATATTTGTCAGCCATACAACTAAAGGTCTTATTGCAAAAAACTTTATTTGAATTTTAATGATTATAGAAAATATTTTCAACTTTAATATTTTAGTGTTTTGTTTTTCATCTCTTTAGGTAGCACCTGAAGAATTTAAAGCCAGCATCAACAGAGTTAACAGTTGTCTTAAGAAGAACCTTCCAGTTAATGTCCGTTGGCTACTTTGTGGTTGCCTTTGTTGCTGCTGTACATTAGGTTGCAGTATGTGGCCAGTTATTTGTCTCAGTAAAAGAGTAAGTTGGATTTCATATTTCTATATTTGCAATCAGGAAAGCATGTCTTGTTATATATTATGTTTCTTAGTTTCAGTAACTGATAGTAATATTAAGTAGTTTTGAGTGAAGAATGTTATTAGGAATAATATACAAAAATGAAGTTAAATAATTGCAATCCTAATAGTTTAAAATCTAAAACCAGCATAATAGAAATAAATTTATCACAGACTAAATACATACAAATCGCATATAAATAGTTGTGTAGCATATATATGCAGAGACTTCTGTTTCATTGAAATTGAATGAAAGCTTACTTAATCCACATTTTATTTGTTACTGGTATCTGAGGTCGAAGCTATACAAAAATATGGCTGGACATAAGGTGGTAAAGTCTTTGACCATGTTCCGTGACATGGAGCAAAGAAAAATACACAACAGCCTTCATTGCAGCTTTTTGTGCTTCCTTACTGATGTTAGTAGAATGACTTAAAAGGGTGCCAAGAAAAATACAGTTTTAAAATGTTCTATAAGCATTAATTTAACTGTTTATATTCTAAAAGATCTTGGTCCATTGACTAGTGACTTGATAATAAAGAGCCAAACCACTTCAGTATCTACATTCTCAGAATAAATGAAATTAGAAAGATGCCTCAAGACTTTTCCTTAGAGAAACAAATAAAGAAATTTGTGTAGTTGGTTTCATCATGTACTCACAGATCTGACATAATTTCTTGGAATATTTGATCATCTTTCCTTTCAGTAATTGTGATGAACATAACCATCATCAGGAAGATATTTCCAATATATGTGCCAACATCTATTGCAGAAGATAAAGAAGATAAATTCTATAGAGAATTACATCAACATAGATCTATAGAATATATTCAGCATATCTACACAATTTTCATGAAAATGATTCATGCGCATTCTTTTTTTTTTTTTAAACCCTTACCTTCAGTCTTGGAGTCAATACTGTGTATTGGCTCCAAGGCAGAAGAGTGGTAAGGGCTAGGCAATGGGGGTCAAGTGACTTGCCCAGGGTCACGTGGCTGGGAAGTGTCTGAGGCCAGATTTGAACCTAGGACCTCCTGTCTCTAGGCTTGAATTCATGCGCATTGCAAATATGAAAATAAAATGAGTAGACTTCTAAGGATATTTTTTTTTACTGCAGACCACATCTTCTCTGTCATACAATTGACTGAAAGTAATGGTGTTTTGTGTATTGTTTTGTTGATTTAAAAGACTAATGAGTAGAGCAAAACAGCATTAAGATCTCTTCAATAAGATGCCTTTTATGACTATATTGAAATCATTTAAGATTCTAATCCCACAATTAGAAACAGTGAAGAATATTGGTATTCTGTAAACACTTCTGCAAAAGTTGGATAACTATATGGCAAAGAAGAATAGAGCCATTCTTCATTGTCAGCACACTAAAATTATATCAACAATCTTTATTTTTTAAAAAGGAAGAACAAAGAATAATATATTTTCTCAATTGGAAAAGATGGACATTTTTATCAATGAAATATAAATTCATTTAGATTAAATTTAAATAAAAATAAAAGCATTTTGTGTAATGAAAAACATTGCTAATGTTAAAAGAAGAGAGAGATTGAGAGAAAATATTTGCATTAAGTATATCAGATCAAGGTCTGAAATCCAGTTATATAAGGAATTGACAGACTAATAATACATTGGTATAGTGGTCAAAGGACATGAGCAGTTTTTTACTATAAACATAAAAGGAAATATGGAAAGACTGATTACAAGGTGTGTCATCCTCAGATGGAGACCATGTTAATTTTCTCTATATTGTTACAGTTTTAAAATACATACTGTCAGAGCAAGCATAATATTTATACAAAATCATACAAAGTTAATTCTGTAGAACCAGAACTACCATATATTGGCAACTTTTTTTGTTTTTTTTTTTTTAAGGAAGAAAATGAATTCAAAGGTAGTAGTATTTGAGACATATCTGAAAAGAAGCATGAAACAAAACACTTTTTTGACTTAACTCATTTAGTGTTATCTTATTAAATACTATTTAAATGGTGTTAAATGCTGTTTTATAGTAAATTTATTTAAAAGACCATATACAATCAAATATAATTGCAGAGATAATTTTATTTAAAGATCTTCAGATCATCAGTGTCAAGCAAAGCATAAAATTAGAGAGATGAAGAATTACAGAATGATGGAATTTCACATTTGAAAGCAACTTCAGAGGCCATCTAATCCAACTGGTACCTAAAAAAGCATAATCCCTCTAAAATATGTCTCAAGAAATAAACATCTAAACTTTATGTGAAGTCCTTCAGTTAGAGAACCCACTATCATTCTCATTTCATTTTGGATGGCATTGTTAGGAAACTTTTCTTTATATTAAGATTAAATTTGTCTCTTTGTAATTTATATAAATTACTCTTAGTTTTGTCTTTAGAGGCCAAGTAGAACAAATAAATATTTCCTCTTTCACATGATAGCCTTTCAGATAACTTGGAGTATTTGAATATTCTCCAACAGCTAGAATACTCTTTTTTTTTTTAGAATGCAATTCTTTATAATATTTTATTTGATCATTTCCAAGCATTATTCATTAAAGACAAAGATCATTTTCTTTTCCTCCCCCCCCCCACCCCCAGTAGCCGAAGCATGATTCCACTGGGTATCACATATGTCTTTATTCGAACCCATTGCCATGTTGTTAATATTTGCATTAGAGTGTTCGTTCAGAGTCTCTCCTCTGTCATGTCCCCTCAACCACCGTAGTCAGGAAGTTGCTTTTCCTCGGTGTTTCTACTTCCACAGTTTATCCTCTGCTTATGAATAGTGTTTTTTCTCCTAGATCCCTGCAGATTGTTCCAGGACATTACACCGCCCCTAATGGAGAAGTCCATTACATTCGATTATACCACAGTGTATCAGTCTCTGTGTACAATGTTCTCCTGGTTCTGCTCCTCTCACTCTGCATCACTTCCTGGAGGTCATTCCAGTCTCCATGGAATTCCTCCACTTTATTATTCCTTTTAGCACAATAGTATTCCATCACCAACAGATACCACAATTTGTTCAGCCATTCCCCAATTGATGGGCATCCCCTCGTTTTCCAATTTTTGGCCAAAACAAAGAGCGCAGCTATAACAACTATAATACTCTTGCTGATTTTTTTTCTTTTTTAGGCCATATACATATTTTTCCTACTGTTGTGGGAGAAACACACACAAGCAGAGGCTCACCCCAAGAGTGGGAGACTTCTGGGGCAGCTAAGTGGTTCTGTAGATTGAGAACCAGGCCCAGAGATGGGAGGCCCTGGCTTCAAATCTAGTCTTAGACACTTCCTAGCTGTGTGACTCTGGGCAAGTCACTTAACCCCCATACCTTAGCCCTTACCATTTTTCTGCCTTAGAACCAATATACAGTGTTGATTCTAAGATGGAAGGTGGTCAGGGTTTTAGGAGGAAAAAAAAAGAATGGGAGACTTCTGTTCAATCTAGAAGTAAGAAAATAATTTTATTTGAAGAAGTTTAAGGTGATAAAATAGCCTAATAGCTGGTGGAAGAGCCTGGGGTCTAATCAGATAGTCTTTGAGCTAATGGGTAAGCCCAGGGGCTAGTAGAGTAGCTTCTCTGGAGCTGATTGGAATAGCAGCTCTCCAGTTGGGGAGTAGCAAGATCAAGTGTGGAGTTGGGGGCAGGAAGGCTCTGTGGATCAAGGTTTGCATATTTGAGGGTTTGGGGGCTTGTCTTCTCCCACTCCAGAGAAATCTTTACCTTTCATAAAAACCCTAGAAAATGGGCATAAGCAAATTCAGATGGAGGTGTGGTTTGGGTATACATCACCAGAAAGGGAATAAGGACTATGTACAGGTTTAGGGGGTTCTTCTGGAATGTCAGAGCCTTACTACACAGGTCCTATGTTCTTCCCATTATCTACTTTGTCATCATTTGGCAATATGGGAGAGGTCTCAGTACCCTTCTGGAATAGGAACATTGGAGGTGGAGGGAATGAAGGGGTGGAGAATGGGATACAGTACAGACCTGGCAATTCAGAATTAAGGTAAATATAGAACAATATGAGTCATTCATTAAACAGAGCAGCACAAAGCTGATTCCCAGTATAGAACATTACAGATCTAGCATATCTACAAAGGTGATTGATGATATAGAATGAGTAACTGATAAACAATATAGATTCTGCATTTCATGCTTGAATAATGTTGAAACTATACATTTTGCAATTGATATTTAATTAATGCTAGTAACTAGTGAGAAAGATAAGATTTCAGAGTATGAGGGTCCTGTTTCCATCATTGCCCCTCACTGCCTGCTGCCAGCTTCTATCACAACCAGTACTCATATAATATGAATTCAAGACTTTTCATCATTCTTATTACCTTTTTTCTGGGTTCTCTTAAACTTATCCACATTGTTACTAACATGTGACAGAGTATTCCAGATGTCTAAACAAAGGTGTTTGATACTTTCATGGAACATGTCAATTGTAGCAGTATGTATCACTATAGATCATAAGCTATCCCAAATGTTCCTATTTTTATAGAAATTTTCCTATTTTTATATATGATCTCCACCCCTACCCCCCCATCCTTACATCATTGTATAGAGATTAGTTTAACTGTTGCAAAGGAAAGAACAGATGAAGAATGCCTATTGCCTCTGCTATGGCATGTATTTGAATGGGCAGTCCAAAGAGTTCATCATTATGTAGATTTTGGTTAAACAGTAGATGGATAGTAAATTTGTCTTTGAATCAAAATGTAGGAAAATAGTGAATTAGATTGCATTAGGGGAGTGGTGTAGCTCTTTCAATGATCTCAGTCTGCCTCTGGCCATAAATAACTCATCTTTTTAGCTCAATTGTTGGTTTAGTGATACTTTATAGTTGTGATACTTTATAGTTGCAAATCATGGAAAACCATAATCTCTTAATCAAAACTGCCAGTGATCTAAAGGGCAGTGGAAAGATACAGTGACTACAAATTGGCTATTGCCTATTATCACTGTTAACTCTAAGAAATAGTGTGAAATCCAAAAAGTAAATAAATATAACTTTGTAAAAGTAGGTGAGCTATTCATATTGTAAAAGAGAGATATCAGGTGAATGATAGACTGATTCATTGTTACCCAGGAAAAGCTGAAATTTCAAAGAAACATTCCAGCATGTTGTATTAATTCTTCTTTGGAGCATGTCATGTACAAGAATCACCAAAAAAAAAAGCATTATGCCATCTAGCATTTAATAAGTGCCTTATATCTGCCAGGCATTATGCTCAGTGCTGGGAATAAAAAAGAAAAGCAAAAGGTAATCCCTCGTTTTAAGGAACTTAGTCTCTGTGTGTTCCAAATAGGAACTATCAGAGGGAGTATCTAGGTGTCTGAGGTCATGGATGCATTAAAGTATGAGTTGGTTTTTATTTTAATTTTGTTAGAACAGGAAACTTGGCAAAATGATTTTTATTTGTCCATTGTCTTATGATATAAATAAAAATGTATAAAAGCTTTTGACACGGAAGATGAAAAGATAATTTATTGTTATTATGAATTTTGAAGGACTTTGTGGTCCTTTTTGAAGTCCAGATTCTCCTGTCTATTAAGAATTCCCCCATATTTTTCTCACAATATAGGAATTCTTCCATTTCTGGTCTGATTCTACAGTAGAACTTTTGTAATTTAAGTCATTTCTGTCATATTTATAGTGTTTGATAAAGCTAGAATACAAAATCATACTTGTGCAAAACTGCTAATATTTATCATATAGACTTGGAGAACTTTATATAACTTACTTTTTTCCCCCAACTACATATAAAAATAATTTTTACTTTTGTTTTCTAAAATTTTGAGTTCTAAAATCTCTTCCTCTTTCCCTTTCTCCCTGCTTAAGATGGCAAGTGATTTGATCTAAATTATACTTATGCAATCATGCAAAGCACATTTTTACATTGGTCATGTTGTAGATGAAGATTCACGTCGACGAACATATATATGTACGTGTATGTTATGTGTGCGTGTAATAAACCAATGAAGAAAATAAGATGGAAAATAGTATGTTTCAATCTGCATTCAGACTTTCACCAGTTCTTTCTCTGAAGGGAGGTAGCATTTTTTATCATGAGTCCTTTGGAATTGTCTTGGATCTTTGTATTATTGAGCTCAGTTAAGTCATTCACAGTTGATCATTGGTATAGTATTGCTATTACTGTGTACAATGCCTTCCTGGTTTTGCTCACTTCATTTTGCATTAGTTCATGTAAATCTTTTCCAGATTTTTCTAAAATCATCTTGCTTGTCATTTCTTATTGGACAATAGTATTTAATCACAATCAAATACCATAATTTGTTTAGCCATTCCCTGATTGATGAATATCCTCTCACTTTTCAATTCTTTGTCACCATGAAAAGAACGGCTATAAATATTTTTGTACAAATAGGTCCTTCCTCCAACCCTTTGCTTTTTTTGACTTGGAGAATTTTAGAGTTTAAAAACACCTAGTAAAAATACCTAGTAAAATACCTAGTAAAAACACCTAAAAATACTAATGTTATTTTGCAGATGAGGAAATGAGGGCTCAGAGGTGTTAAGTGACTTCCCCAAGGTGTCACAGCTTGTTAGTGGCTCAGCCTGGATTAGATACTGATATATGAAAATTCCCTATTTCAATTTTTGTGGGACTAGTTTATGACCTGTGTTATTTTATAAATTTGAAGACACGCAACTGTGGTGTAATTTCTTGTTTAGGTAGCAGCAATAGGTGGAGGAAAGGAACCCTTAAGTTAGACTAGTTATTTATTCTTTCTTGTCTGAATTCTATGATCTATCCCTTTGATGTCACATTATTTTGAATTTTTATTTGTCCAAGTTGGTCACTTTTTAGTTATTTTTTTTAACTTTTATAAATACTTGAGGTAGAAAGTGTTCCATAGTATTAATTTCTTGCCATCACTAGCTTGATTGCTCCTTGAAATAAAGGCTTTGGTTCCCTTAAAGACATTGATTTTTTTTTATTCTTTTTAAATGCTCTTACAACATATACAAAATATTTATCTGCTAGTGCTCTGAAAATTGACTCAAAAATTAAAGAAACAGTGAATAGTAAAGATGATTTTAGTCTTCATAATGTGTTAGTATCCTCTCCTTTTTTTTTCATTAAAGTAGATAGACCAAAAATTACTTCTGTAATTCACAAAAACCTTAGATCTCAAAATTGCCTAAGCTTGATAGTAAAAGTCCTAGACTATGGGAGAAATTCAGAGAATGCTTATGGGAATGTGTGAAGATAGGATTAACTCTCCCCTTGTCTATTTTTAGCTAATCAAATCAAGAACTGAAAGTACCCCTACTTGACACTAAGTAAGAGAGTTCACAAATCACTTTCTAGAGTGGGTGACAACTCCAGAGGCCCCTGCCTTGCCCCGGGCAGCTCTAGGCAAATTGAAAGATAGCGATTGGTTCCTATAAAGTGGGGAAGGGACAGGAAGTGATGTGGAAAAAGGACTATAAGAAGTCCAGAACTTCCTGTCCAAGGGACTTCTCTTTTGAACTTCTCCTTTGGAGTTCATCTTTGGACACTTTGCATTGGTGAGCTGGACTGAAGGAGGATCCCTTCAGTCCCTCGATCCTTCATCAGCTCTCTAGGTGAGTAGCCGACCTTCCTTTCCTGGCTTCTGGAGAGATTGTTTCTGGAGAGACCTTCTTTTCCTGGAGGAGGCTGCAATGGTGGAACCCTTGCTGAAGACACTACTGGGACTCCTGGCTTAAGAGACTACCATGACTCCACATGGAGTTCAGGACTTGAGAGCTCTTGCCGGCTGGTGAACTAGACTTCTTCAGAGAGAAATTATAGTTAGGGTATCTAGCTAGGCAGTACTTTCTACTTCCTTCCTACATTTCTCTCTTTTACTATATCTCTATCAAACTAAATTGTTAAGAGTGACTAACAGACTCGTGACTTAAGAGTTAATTTTTTAAATTGGCAAGCTCAATATTACTTTAGAACTTTTATATTTAGCATAAAACCTAAATTTGAAATTTCTTACAAATGAAAGTCACTTGCTTAACATTGCAAACTAAATTGTTCCTTTCTGCCATGTCTGGGTGGCTGGTGCTATTAAATATTATCATGGTAAACATTTATTTAAACAAATTATGTATCAAGAATAAAATGATATAATACATAGTCTTAGTCCTTGAGGTTAGTACAAGTTAGTTGGAGACCTCCTAGTTAAGTGGGATCATAATAATCTTATGGAAGAGAAGGTCCTTTGGAAACAAGAGGGATAGAAGTGTTAATTAGATCAGATTAGATTAGAGATCAAAAAGTTAGCAATCCCCAAGCCATTCCTAGTTTTGTATTTTTAAGCTGTCATTAATTTATATGTAACAGGGTGGAGGTAATATGGTAGAATAACAGGAAGAAGTACAGTGACGTTTCTACCCTCACAGTGAATCATCTCAAGTTGGCATAGGGAGACACATAGTTTGTGTACACTAGGGTTGGAATCTAGTCATAAATTTGCCACAGACAAGACAAGGTCCCAGACCCATAACATGGCACTGTGACCTCAGGCAGGGTTCAGAAATAGGTGCCTGCTGGCAGCTTTGCCACTCACTCCTCAATTCTGGATTAAAGTCCAGGGACCTGCATCTAGAAGTAGCTGTCAAAAAAACAAACAAAAAAACCCCCAGAAGTAGTCATCTAGAGTGAGGAGCACTCAACCCTGGGCTGTGTCCTGAATAAAAAGTTCAGAAGCAAGCCACAGCTGTGTGGTATGGAACATCTTCGACTGCTCCAGTCTGAATCCTACAGAGGGGTAACCAGGATAGGAATCTTAGAGCAAAGGGAGCATAGCTTTCTAGCTGGCTAATATTGTCTGAGTCCAAGAAGCTGTTGCCTAGGCCTAACCCCTGGTCAGGAAATTTCATTGCTCAGGTCAAGGAGCCAGTGATGAGACTTTCCCTGGATTCTAGACTACTTTGGGGGCACTGAAAGTTTGTAGGTCTCCAGCCTGAGCTGTCCTGAGGTTCTAGAATAATATAATACTCGGCACTTCAACAGGGTCAGCTCAAACATTTCCTGCACAAGAGGAAAAAATCCAGCCCTGATATCAAGTTCAAAGTCAATAAGTAAGCTGGAAAAACAAGCAAACAAAAAAAAAACAATCTTACCAAAAAATGCTATTGTGGTGACAAGAACATTCTTTTCTCTTAATTTAAAATTTAAAATTTATTTTTTTTCCACTGGGTTATGCATATATATTATCACTTGAACCCATTTCTATATTATTCATTTTTATAAAAGAGTAATTTTTAAAAATCAAAACCACAAATCACATACTTATATAAACAAGTGATAAATCATCTGTTTTCTGGATTTCTACTCCCATAGTTCTTTCTGTAGATATGGATAGCATTCTTTCCCCCTAAGTCCCACAGAATTGACCAGAACATTTATGAGACACATCCAAAAGAGAATGTCTTCAAAATGTCTAAAACCAAAACTTCAAAAACATAGCTTGGACAGGAATTCAACTAAAATTACTGAAAGAGACAAAACAAGAGTTTTTAAAAGTTCATATGAAATGAGGTCAGTAGAGTAAAAGAAATTAGAAAGAATAGGAAAGAGGACTAACAGTTTGGCACAAGAGGTATAAAACTGCCCAAGTAATACTGAAATTTAGACTGGACCAAATAGAAGGCAATGATCCACGAGATGAAGAAAATTAAAACAAATCTAAAGATTGAAAAAAAAATGGAAGGAAGTGTAAGATATTTCATAGCAAAAATAACTGACCTGGAAAACAGTTGGAGGAGAAAAAAAAAATTAAGACTCATTGGACTGCTTGAAAGCCATGACCAAAAAAAAGAGGCTAGACGTCCTATTTTCAGAAATCTTAAAAAAAAAAAATTACAGAAATGCCTATCAATTGGGGAATGGCTGAACAAATTATGGTATATGATTATGATAGAATATTGTGTTGTAAGGAATTATGAAAGAGTTGGTTTAAAAAGACCCTAGGAAGAAGTATATGAACTGATTGAAAAGTTGTGAGAATATCACTGTAACAGCAATACTCTAATGCAGTGGTGGGCAACCTTTTGAGCTTGGTGTGTCAAAATTTGCCAAAAAACCAAGCATAACTTGGGTCATGTGTCACTTCAAGAAAAAAACCATAATTTTGTGGTATTTATAGTTTAACAAAAATGTGTAATTGTAACATATAACTGTACTTAATAAACCAAAATCTAATTCTTTAACTTACCTGCTTAGTGACTAATTTGTTCAGCTGTCAGTCGGTTTCTTTTGTTGGTCTTGATCTTATTTAACTTGTGTGGGGTGTCATGAACTAAGATAAGTGAGGGGGAGGGGGAATTCTTTAACCTGCCTATTAGTGACTTATTTGTTGCTGAATTTCATTGGCTACATCTTTCAGGCTGTTTCTTTTGTTGGTTTTGATATTATTTAACTGCCTGCACATGCTCCTCCTCCCCACCCTCATGGCCAGTGCATGGAGCAACCCTCCCCCCAGGACCATGTCCATGGCTGAGGGTGCACTGAGCTCTCATGCACCCCCTGTCATCAAAAATGGCTACACGTGTCATAGGTTTACAATCATGGCTCTAATGTAACGGCAGTGCTGTAATGATAATCAACTATGAAAGACTTAGCTACCCTGATCATTAGAGTGATCCAAGATAATTCTAAAGGACTCAGTTTCCTCATTTGTAAAATAAACTAGAGAAGGAATTGGCAAACCACTCCAGTATCTTTGCCAAGAAAATGTTAAATGGGATCAGGAAAAGTCTGACTCTACTGAAACAACTAATCTATAGACCATGATGAAAGAATGCTATCCAATTACAGAGAGAACTGATGAACTCTTGAGTACAGATTGAAGCATAATTTTCCTTTGTTTTTCTTGCTTTTATTTATTTTCTAACATGACTAAAATGTAAATATGTTTTGCATGATTTTAATTGTATAATTGGTATATTGCTTGCCTTCATGGGTGGGGAAGGAACTTCAAGAAGAGAGAGCTTGGAACTGAATATAAAAATATGAATGATATAAAAAGAAAAAAGAAAACCAACCAGATCTTTTAGGACTAGAGGATAGCATGGAAATAGAAAGTATCCCCATATCACTTCTGGAAAGAAACGCTCAAATGAAACTCCTGTAATTCAGATGTAGAGCTTCCAGGTTAAAAGAAAAATTCTGCAAGCTGTCAGAAAGGAATAATTCAAATACAAAGAATCTACAGTCAGAATAATCACACATGATTTAACAGCTACCACACTGTTAAGCAGTGAGCTTGGAATATGATATTCTAGAAGGCTAAGGTGATAAGTTTATCCTAAAACTTAATTCAGCAAAAAGGAATTTAATCCTATGGGGGGAAAATGGTCTTTTAAATGAAATAGAGGACTTCCAAACATTCCTGATGAAAAGACTATATTTGTGTAGAAACTTTGAAATTTTCATACCAGAGTTAAGAAAAAGATAGAGTAAATATGAATGAATAATAAAGGACTAAGAAATAAACTGCTTACATTTTTAATAAAATTTAAGATGATACATTTGCCCCCTCTGAACCTCTCTTCCATTAGTAGTCATAGAAGGTTTCTAATTTGACAAAATACCTGGGAGTGGTTGGTTCTGTTATATCTTGATGATCTTAAGAGAAAAATGAAAAGAGAAGGGGAATACACTGGAAGGAACTTGAAGAAGAAAAGAGGAAGTGAAGATTGGGGGAAATTTATATTTTTATTTGATTATATTTGTGTGTATGTATACATATTTGGTAATCAGGATATAAAATCAAAGGATGGGAAGCAACTGACACTAAGCCTCACTCATCTCATTGATGAGAGGAGGGAAGTACACACACATATGTAATTGGATACAGAAATATTATTCTTAAGGCAAATAAGGAAGGAATGGAAGGAAGGATGAAGAGGGATTTTGAGAGTAGTTTAAGAAAAGGATTAGTTCCAAAAGGATGTACAAAAATATAGCTCTCTGACGTGGCAAAGAATTTCAAACAGGTTATCCATCAGTTGGGGAACTGAGGAACAAATTATGGTTTACAAATGTGATGGAGTTCAATTATCTTGTTAAGAAGTGATGACGGAGATGGTTTCAAAGAAACCTGGGAGGGATTATATGAACTGATGCTGAGTGAAGAGATCCAGGAAAATTAGTTTATATAGAATGACAACAATATTGTAAAAAATAAGCAACTTTGAAAACTTAGGAAGTCTGAATAGTTGTGACCAACCATGATTCCGTAGAACTAATGGTGAAACATCTTACTACCTGTGTGAAAGAGTGGAAAGACTCTGAGTGCAGAATGAGACACGTGCATGTATGTAGTAAGACATATGCATTATATATGTATGCACACATACACATATACTTTTATATACATGGGTTTGATAGGTTTTTTGGTTATTTGGTTTTTTGTCATGGCCAATGGAGAATTCATTTTGTTCAACTGTATATGTTTGAAACAATTTTTAATGTTTGTTCTTCATTGGGGGTGGGGCAGGGGGAGAGAAGAGTTTTGCTGATTCAGAAGGCAAATTTAATTTAAAATTTTCATATAGCAACAGTTAATGTCATCATAGTTTATATTAGTTTATACTTTTGATGGATGTCTTTATAAAATTTATTATTTATTTCCTGTTCATTAAGTGGCATATACTGAATGACATATAAACATTTTTTATTGACTCTGTAATTATTATGAAAATAAGGTATTACATACTCTTTAGAGGCTGTTGAAGGATATAGAACTATACTAGATGGAATAGTCCTAGACTTATGAATTGCCATAATCTTTGTGTTTTTGCTTCTGGTTTTTATAATTCTCTTCTTTGTTTCAGCTATCATTTGTTGCCACTTTAGTATGCCAGTAGCACTCTGTCTTCTAATTTGCTGTTGTTGATAATCTGTGGGCTGGGAAGTAAAGTGGATAAGATTATCAGAATTGTTTAAAATAAGAGCAAAAAGTTTCTAAGTGAAAGTACTTTGCAGGCTTTCAAATTGCAAAGATCATATAGCATTTGTTTTGGCTACTAAAAGGCCATTTCTTCTCTCTGCCTTCCTCTCCCTTACTTTTTAGTTCTCTTTCATATTCCTATAGATTGTTTTTGACATGTGGGGATTTTACTGTTACCCCTAACCTTGATCAAGACCTATTTCCATATTACTGATATTTGCACTAGGTTGAACATTTAGTCTATGTCCCCAATCATATCCCCATTGACCCATGTGATCAAGTGTTTTTCTTCTGTGTTTTATTCCCACAGTTCTTCCTCTGAATGTAGATCATGTTCTTTCTCATAAGTCCCTTAGGATTGTCCTGGATAATTGCATTGTTGCTAGTAGAGAAGTCCATTACATTCTATTGTACCACAGTGTATCAGCCTCTGTGTATAATGTTCTCCTGGTTCTGCTCCTTTCACTCTGCATCAATTCCTGGAGTTTGTTCCAGTTCCCATGGAATTCCTCCAGTTCATTATTCCTTTGAGCACAATAGTATTCTATCACCAACATATTTGTTGGTCATTTTGTTCAGTCATCCCCCAATCAAAGGGCATCCCCTCATTTTTCCAATTTCTTGCCACCACAAAGAACGCAGCTATGAATATTTTGGTGCAAGTCTTGTTCCTTATAATCTCTTTGGGGTACAAACCCAGGAGTGCTATGGCTGGATCAAAGGTCAGGCTGTCTTTTAGTGCCCTTTGGCATAGTTCCAAATTGGCTACTTTTTCAAATACCACAAAAAGTCTTGTGATGAATATATATATTGGTTTATATGAAAACTTTATTTTACTTATTTAGTGTGTATGACCAATAAAGGATTGCTATGCAGAGTATGAACATGGCTTGATAATCTGTTACAAACTTAAAGGATCTTCATCTGTTTTGCTTTTATTTTTTGTATGTTTGTATAACTAATTTTTTTTTTGTGGTTGAAATACATTTTCTGCATTTGTATTTTTGTAGTATATAAATCTAGCAGTTCTTATGCAAAATTTGTGGTGCTTTTGTGTCCTGCTGGTAGAGCCATTATTTGCCAGTGGTATTTGAAACCAGATCTTGGTGACTCTGAGTCTAGCTCTGTTGTGACATACTTTTTTCTTAATTTCTGGGAAGCCTGAAATACCTATATACATTAGGGTCAAAAGAAACTTGCTTGACATCCTCACTCTTATTTACAATTCTTCCTGCTTTGTTTCCAGGAGAGTGTAACATTTCAGAGTTGTTGCAAACAGTCAGTCAGCAAGCATTTAGTAAGAGCTCACTATGTGCTGGTCACTGTGCTAAGCATTGGAGATAGAAAAGCCAGAAACAGACCCTTCTGAGAGAAAGGAATGAGAGATAAAGTAAAGTGCAATGAGTTGCAGGGTGAGAAATAGAAAATCCTGTCTGGAATGCAAGGGGAAGAGTTCCAAAGAGAATGTAAAAAGAGGAAAAGAGAGGAGGTTAAGCTGAAGCTAAAAGAATGTTCCTGGGTCTCTCTCAGAATTCTGAGAGAGGGACTGGTAGGGGGGTTAACATTCAGCCCCAAGGAGCAGTTTGGGAGCAGTGAGAAAATTCACAGCTTTTGGACTCTGGTCTCCCTCAGATCCTGCTTGTGATTCTCTGTGTAATCTTGTGTTTGATTCCTGTACTTCCTGAGATATTCCCACTAGCCAGTTCCTGATCTAGTTTAATTCTACCTGTGACACTTTGAGAAAGAAAGCCAGTTTGTCTTGACCTGAACTGTTTACGCTACCTTTACAGGCACTAGCCTGCACTCTTGGTGATCAGGCCATTTGGTCACCAATCTTGATCTAGCCAACTTGATCTGTTACCTTCACCGAAAACTATTTTGTAAAGGCCATAGGCTAGGGAAGCTAGGATAGGGATATTTTGGGGAACATAGCTTAGTCAGGAAGGTTGTGAGATAACTTGGAAGACAAAGAATCAAAACTTGTGAAAGTCTCTTAGTTTTGAGGTAAACTTGGTTTTATTAGCCTAGGGATCTCTTTGGCCCTCCACCCTCACCCAGTTCTTGTTGTTTTACTTCATTAAACCTGTTGTTAATAAATATACATCAGTCAGATTGTGTTTTTGAGAGCTCTAAGCCTGAAGGTAGCCATCTTGCCTTCTTAGCCTAAGAGAAACAGAGACAACAGACTTCTGATTGTACTTATCTTTTGAGTGGTGAAACCTAGTCCTTTCACTATTCTCAAGGAATTTACAATCTACTTGGAGAGACAACTCAAATAACTGTGTACAATTGAGCTATACATGGGATATATTGAAAATTAACCACACCTTTCCTGAGGAATAATGGTGATTACTATGTTAAAATTCTTTTTCTGCCATACTAATATATCTGTTGCTACTCCCTTTACACCTTGCTTTTATTGAGGCATCTAAGTAACTGTTACTTTTATATTTAAGAAGGTAGAATGAAATGCTGGTATATAAAATATTGTTAGAATGTTTTTGAGGCTAGTCATGCACTAACAAAACAGACTCTTGGAGAAGGACAGTTTTTAAAAGTCAGATTCTTAATTTAAAAAAATTATTTTTCAGTAGTTTAGGGATTTGTGGTTTTGTTGGTATAAATGTTCCTCTCACTAATGCAAATCGTATTACCTCTATAATTTAGAAGAGTTGTTGGGGCTGGGAAATTAATCTCTGATGCCAGCTTGGTAAATGAGCTACTTTGATATTAACTAGGCATGTGGTGGTGAACCTATAGCACACATGCCAGAGGGGGCACTCAGAGCCCTCTCTATGGGCATGTCTGCTGTTGCCCCAGCAGAAAGTCTACCAGTTTGTTACTAGAAAGCCAGAGGGACATGAGCCAGGTTGCTCTCTTCTCCCTCTTCACACAGGACATTTCTGACATCATCTGTCCCTCTAAAACGTTTGCTGTCACTGAACTAGGCTGATCTTCAGACTGTGGCTAGGGTTCATAATTAGGTATGTTCAGAGATTTCCAATCTGGTCTAGGAGCTGCCAGGGCTTTAGGTGTGCTGTTTATCACCTTTGGGAGTCTGGGGGTCATCTCCATTTCAGAGTGAAGCACTGGATTAGGAGTAATACAGTAGAACTTTATTTGATGTGAATTCAGTATACTCAAATTCAGGTATATGTGATTGTAATTGAAAAAATAAAATTAGAAAAATACATAAAATAAAAAATTTATGCTGAATTTGTACCACTTTCCAAGTGGCTAAAATCTCACATCAGTTCACTGAATCACACTCATTCTCACTCTGAGAAATGGTAGTGTGAGTCATTATATTGATTTGTACCAAGCATTAGCTATGGCATTAGCCTGTCTGGAGTTCTCACTTGTTACAAGTTGTTTCTGCCTCAGAGCAGTGCTTCTTTTCATTTAATTAATACTAATAATGGCCCCAAAGTACAAGAGTAGTGATGCTGGTGGCTCTGATAAGCCTAAGAAAAGTTGTAAAGTGCCTAGGGATGTTCATATAAAAATACTTATTAAATAATGGGGTTTGCTATAATGTATGATTTTCAACTTATCAGTTGTTGTGAAAATTGAGGTTTTTTACTATATTTTAGTTTGACTATAAGTTGTATTAATTTCACTCATTTCAAGCTTTTGATAGTTCAACATAGAATATCGTTTCTGTTGGCAGACACTGACAGTATTAGTCTTTATAGACTTTTTAGTTATGTTGTAGCTTTATGTTTGCTGATATTTTTAGTAATTATATATGGAATGTTGATTACCCCCTTGCCCTATGTAAAAGGTCTTTTCCATTGTGCATTTGTCCTTGATTTAACATTTTCTTATTTTTAACCCTTACTTTCTGTCTTAGTAATAACTCTTAAGACAGAAGGACAAGAGCTAGGCAATTGGGGTTAAGTGACTTGCCCAGGGTCACACAGCTAGAATGTCTTGAGGCCAAATTTGAACTCAGGAAGAAGAATCTTCCTTACTCCAGGCCTGGTGCTCTATCTACTACACACGTTATTTTTCCTCTTTTTTTTTCCTTAGGGAGCTCATTTATAGCTTGCTTAGTTTCTTTTTCTAAGATTTATTCTATTTATTGTATTTTTGTAAATATTCATCCATTTCACTTAGATTGTTAGATTTATTGGTATATAATTTGGCAAAATAACACCTAATATTTACTTTTATTACATTTAAAAATATTTTTCCATGTTTCCATGATTCATTTTCTTTCTCTCTTCCCCCCCCCCCCCGCCCCCCAGTCAACAAGCAATTCCACTGGGTTGTACAAATGTTATCACTTGATACCTATATTACTCATTTTTGCCATAGAGTGATTTTTTAAATTTTTAAATAGTTTTTCCATGTTTTTATTTCATTTTCATTATGGCAAATTCAACTTTTTCATTTTTGATACTGGTAATTTGATTTTCCACTTACATTGTTTTAAAAATCAGATTTACCAAAGGGCTATTTTCCCCCATAAAACCAGCTCCTAATTTTATTAGGGAAATGGTTTTCTTATTCTAGGCCTGGTGCTCTATCCACTGTGCTACCTAGCTACTCCAATTTAGTATTTTCTTACAGACATGACCTTTGTTTCATTGTTTTGGGAAGGTAATTATTGGGTAATAAGTGTAAGAGAATGATATCCTATTTTACTTTCATTTTAAGATTTTTATCTTTGATGTCTAATCTATCTAATCCTTGTCTAGTTGCCAGATCTAATGACTTTTTGTCAATAGTAATCCTTACTTATCATTAAACATGCTATCTTCCTCCAGATAGAAACCTGTTGATCTCAGAGTACAGAGAAGAACCCCCTTTCGCCTCCTCCCTCCCTCCCTCCCTCCCTCCCTCCCTCCCTCCCTCCCTCCCTCCCTCCCTTCCTTCCTTCCTTCCTTCCTTCCTTCCTTCCTTCCTTCCTTCCTTCCTTCCTTCCTTCCTTCCTTCCTTCCTTCCTTCCTTCCTTCCTTCCTTCCTTCCTTCCTTCCTTCCTTCCTTCCTTCCTTCCTTCCTTCCTTCCTTCCTTCCTTCCTTCCTTCCTTCCTTCCTTCTTCCTTCTTTCTTTTTCTTTGCATTCTCACTGATTGGAAAGTACTTTACATTCTTTATCATTTTAATAAAGGAGTTAGTATTGGTAGTATTGTCAGTTAAAAAGCACTTATTAAACATTTTTCATGTGTAATTTACTGTGTTAGGCCAATGGATGGGGGAAAAAAGGCTTGGGAAAGACAGCTAACAAAATGAGAACGACCCTTTGAAAGAGGTAGCATTTGAACTGAATTCTAGGGATTCCAAGAAGTAGATATCAATAGGAATATAATTCCAGATGTGTGGAAAAGCATCAAGGTAGAATACTTAACTTCAAGTATGAGGAACAGCAAGCAGGGCTGTTTGTCTTGAGTGAAGAATTTGGGGGAGCAGTGAGTAATATGTAATAAATCTGGTATGGCAGACTGAGACCAGTTTGAGAGAGGCTTTAAATGCCAAGGAAGTTTATATTTGATTCTGTTGGCAATGAGGATCCATTGTTGCTTCTTGAGTGGCATGGCCAGACCTGTACTTTAGAAATATCAAATTGGAAGCTGGGTGGAAGATGGATTGGAACCAGGGAGACCTAGGTGAGAAGGGCCCAGTGTAAGATGGTTATATGTAGAGAGAAGGGAATGGGCACTAGAAAAGTTGTGATCTAACTGATAAGACTTGGCAGCTGATCAGATGTTTGGATGAGTGAGTATGAAGTTGAAGTAGCTTATGTGATTTTTAAGAAGGTTACATAGCTGGCAAGTGTCAGGAAGGATTCAAACCCAAGCCTCTTCTCCAAATACATATCTTTGTTGCTGCTTCCCCTTTTACATCAGCTGTTGCCATTCCTAGTACCTCCCCTTCTGACTGCTCCTTTTCTGCCTTTCAGAGAACCATCTCTTATAACAAATAGTTTTGTTTGTTTGTTTGTTTTTTAAGAAAAAGAGGAAGAAGAGGAAAAAAAAATCAGAAAAACCAGATGAGAAACAATTCAGAAAAAGGAGAGGGAGAAAGGAGCTTGCTACCCTGAAGGCAAAACTTCTAAGTATGATAAACTTGCAATAGATGCTTCTTTTCATTAAATTTTAGGGAAGTATGGTAATTAATGGTTTAAAAAAATAAACATTTTATTTCACATTGAGAGGCAGCATAACATGATATGAGACTGGGTTTAACTTTCAGTTTTTATAGTCATTATCTGTGTCATCCTGGGAAGATAAATTAACTACTCTCTGTACTTGTAGGGGAACATCTATAAAATGGAGATAGTAATACTTTATGTTATCTCAGGATTGTTTTAAGGAAAGTAATAGATTGATTGAGAACAAATTAGAGGGTACAATTCTCACTTTTTGTTTCAAACAGTTTAATAAATGGTTAAATCCATAAAAGATAATCAGTGATATCAGAATTTAAAAAGTATAAGAAGTATAGAAATTTTGATAAATATTATCAGTATATGAGAGATCACTAAAACAACCCTAAAGTTTACTGGTTAATATTTGTCAATTAGCACACAGAAAAACACACTCTTCCATGAAGATGAAACCCAAATTCAAATTGGGCAATTTCTGCAGAAGAGAACTTCCTCAGTTTGGCACCTAGATTGCAGTGCATAGAATTTCTGTTCAGCCAGGAGTAAAGAGGGACCCGAGTTCAAATGTGACTTCAAATACTTTCTAGCTTTGTGAGTACATATCTAAAGACAAGGTTTACAGGCATACCCTGGTTAACATAATCAGTTTGGTCCTCTAAGAAGACAACATTAGGTGAATCAAAGTTGAGGGGCAGTTTGATAGGAACATTATTACTTGTGTACTGTTAGCTGAAGTATATTATGGCAGTTTGGCTTAGAAACTGGCAAGGTTTGTTTATAGCTTATAAATCACTACATAGCACTAATCAGGATGATGTCATAGGAGTATATTCCTAGGAAATAACCTCTTTAGGAAAATCAGAAATAAGGACATTATTGAAATGTATGAAAGGATTTTCCTTTATAGTTTTAATTCCTAATTGTTTATGATCTAATTACCTCATTTATGGGTTATATGGCTATTTATTCTTCCCCAACTTTCTATTCCCCAACACATTAGAAAATGAGAAAGAAATTAAAATGAAGAAAATTAAAAAACTAAAATTCTACTTTATAATATAGAATTGTTAGTAGTGTTAGATTTAAAACATTCAGATTTTTTCTTTTTTTTAAGATATATTTTATTCTGTGGATTTTGGTTCATATTGGTTGCCTCTATCTTAATCATAATTAAATGACTTAATTTACAAATAAGTAAAATAAAGATTATAGAGGAGATAGAATAAATGAAAGTCTACAAAAAGTAAAATGGATCTTTTATGTGCTGGAGGTAGGCTATTCAGGTAGTAGAATTTTCTGCTTCTAAGAATATGCTATGTGTTTCAAGCTTAATATTGTTACCCTTGGCAGGTTATTTGGGTTTTCTGGAGTGAGTTGGTGGTCTTGATCCATTTTGTAAAGGACAAGAACCCATGATAAAATTAACTCTCTTGTTGGTCATCTAAGCAGAATGACTAGAGATTCAATGCTAAAAACTGCTAACCTGTCCTCTCACCCCTTGGGTTTGAGCACAAAAAAGGATTAAGGCACTAGACTGGTGGAGCACGGTGGGGAAGCTTACACTGAAGCTTGCACTGCCTTTTCTACTGTTCTTTCAGTTAAATAGAAGATTTTAGTTCCCAGGACTATCAATCTGGTGCTTTTCTCAAGCACTAAATTCACTTCTTTTTCAAAAATTAAAATGACATTTTAAGAAATCCACTGGACTAGAACATAAAAGATCAGTGTTCTATTAATGGTTAAGGTTTCATTGTCATTAATGGACCCTAGACAAATTTTTTCAGATGTATATTAATTTGATTCAAGTTCTTAGGGGATAGGAAAAAGGGATGAATATAAACAAAAGCCAAGGACAATTTTTGATAGTTACATTTCATTTGATTTATTTGGTGTCATAAAAAACCCGAAATTTGGCAGGACTGTAGTACATTTTATTAGATTAAATATATGACAAACCCATGGACACAAACACATAATTTTTCTTGAGTGCAATTATAATCTGCTTTCTTGCAGTGATTAAAGACACCTAATTAAATACAGCTGTCATGAATGTGAAAAAATGTTATATTTTTCCAGTGTCTGCTAAATTGGCATTGTATTCTTAAAACTATATTTTGATTTTGTGAACCAAAATAATTGTAGAGTATTAACAAATGTTCTTAGTAACTAAAGCCTTTTTTCTTTTAATTTGAGCTTTTGTTGTTACTAACAAATAATTTGTCTCACAGGATTTTTTTTTTAATACTACTGCTAGTATCTATATGCTTGTCATCGTAGTGTGCTAGAAATGTTCCACTCAAATCAAGGGTTCTTTTCTGGTTTTGTATGTCCTCACCTGCTCCTCACTGTAAATCATTGAGATGTCAAGTGCAGTGATTAATTAAGCTGCACGTGCAAGTGCTTTTTTTTTTTTCACCTGTCAAGTAGGAAAGAAGTCTTGCTATAGAGGTTGGATGTTGCTGTCTTAGTTCATAGCTTTTACTCCAGGCTGTGAAGTTGGCAGAAATATTTTGCTTTTAGATTTTGTCAAAGGCTAGCAGAATATTCGATTAAAAAAACTTAGGCATCCCAAGGTATATTTACTGCAGTGAAATATATTATTAAAGTTTTATTTAGGAACATAGTAAGTAGAGACATTTCCTATGTAAATTACCTGAATTTTGTACATTTGGTTTTAATCATCATCAAATGTAGATTATGGAGATTTTATATTATTTACAGTAAGTACTAAAAGTATCAGAAATCATTATGGATTCATAAGAGCATATTATTAACCAGGCATAGAATTTATGTGGGCAGATTTATAGTGATTACTTTATTTTTTATTTAATACTTAATATATGTAGCATGTTAATTTGTTCATGCTTTAAAGCCTTATTTGTAAAAATTAGGTATAAAAGGGTAGTCTTAGAGAGCCTGATTTTCTTTCCATTCATCTCCTTTCCCCTCTCTTTTTTCAAACCACCAGTAAAATTAAAACCTCAAATTGTATAGTAATCTTAATCTATTATTAAAAGGTCCTAGAAAGGAAGATTACAAGGTAGATTCAGGTTTTGAATCAGTTTTGCCATTGGTTTAGCAGCGGGTGGGCAGGCAGATGCCTGCTCAGAGTAGAACCTATTGCCATTTTTCACCATTGATAGAGTAGCCTTTCAGAGTCAATGAGCTCTGTCAATGTGAGCTTGTCAAGGCTACAACTTCATAGACCTGAGAGGCGGTTTGAGAGGTCAGCCCTTTTCAGGTTCGCTGTGATGCAAATGAACTTTAATGCTTAAACAACTATTGGAATTTTTATGTCTGCTCCTTGTTCTTTTTTCTTCACAAAGTCATTGACGAGACATTCAGTGCTTTTTAAATTGGAAGTTGCATTGTGCTAAAGACCTAGTACAGATTTACGGAGGGCTGAAAGCAGTTAGATCATGTTCTTTTCATGGTGCGATTAGAATCAAATCGATTTCCCTACAGCCTTCAGCATTCAGATGGCAATTTTAACAAAGCTTGGGGGCTAGACAAGGGACAAAACGACTGAACTGAATGTTAATTACACTCTGCAGCCTTATTTTCTTTTGATTTGGAGCTGACTGGCAACTAAATTAACAAAAAGTGTGACCATAACTGCTGCCCTATTTTCATTTAAAAGGAGAGCAGTCTCTAAAAGGCTATCTTTACAAAGAAACAAGTGAGGTCTGCTGATCATTGTTAACAAGGGCACTGTTTTTTTAAAAAATTCTTGCCCAAAAGACTATGTTAAAAAAAAAAAGTAATGCAATAAATTAGTCATTGACACACTGCTACCTAGAAAGTTACTTGAGTTTCTGCTTTTATGGCAGAATTTAGGAACTTAGGCCAATAGTGGCAATTCATAGATAATAATGAATTATAATTGGCATCTATGTGACTATAGAACAGTCTTAAGCACATTTAAAATGGAAAATGTAGTATGTATGGCATCCAGATTAGCAGTAGGTGCTTTAAATAAATATCAATATTAGATTGTACGATAGAGATTTAACAAGGTTTTGATGTGAACAATTTTTACTTTACAAATTATCCTTGCTTGACATTTTTATATTAGTTTATTAATATTTGTTTATAACATTTCAGTTGTTTTGGAATATTAACTGCAAGATGCTTTTTCCCTTTGCCTTGTAAAGAAGCTGCAGCTGCACCAAGTTGAGGTTGATTCTGCTGCAGTTCTCTGTCCTTTTGCACCTGCAGCTGTGTCAGACTCATCTTAACACCTGGCACCATGAATTATCCTCTCTTTTATTCATACTCTTAAGCAGGTCACATTTAGGGCTACATGTTATCTGTTGCAGTAGTAAAGTGGCTATAAATGTCAAGTAAATTTCTAAACTGTTTTATGAAACTGAATGAAGAGTTTCTGAATATACAGGCCTGAGTCTGAACTTTGGGTATGAAAATGAAAATAGAATTTTCAATAGAAGTTGTTTTATCAGCAGATCCTCTCTCTCTCTCTTTCTCTCTCTCTCTCTCTCTCTCTCTCTCTCTCTCTCTCTCTCTCTCTCTCTCTCTCTTCTCTCTCTCTCTCTCTCTCTCTCTCTCTCTCTCTCTCTCTCTCTCTCTCTCTCTCTCTCATCCCCTTAAAAAAACCAAAACCAAAAACTTTACAGGTTATATTTTCTAAGTCCAATTTAGGCCCTTATTAGACAGAATTCAGTTTTAGTATATTGTATAGTGATGCTAATTTGATGACATTATTACTATTCACTAATTGCTAGTTTTTAAACTGATAATTCAATAGGACTCTTAAATATTAATGTATTTTTATTTTACCTTATGAGTTATTTTATTGACATTTAAATATTTAAAATTGACATTGGAATGCAGTATATTCAAATATATGTTATTTGGTGGATAACTTTAATGTTAGTTATTCTTGGGTTATATTATGAATTCAGAGGCCACAAAGTTTCAAGTAGTTAAAAACACTTGACATTCATGTTAAAAAAAAAATTAACAGAGAAGATCCTTTCTGTTACTATTTATCACTAAAATAGTTTCGATATTGCTATAGACCACCCTGTACTTAGTCACTGTCCTGTACCTCTCCCCTTTTCACACAAAAAGCAGCTGCAAAAGAAAGTTTTTCTAAAACCAGTCAAGAGTAAAGTTTTTTCTCATTTGTCTTCCAGACACGAAGATCGATTGAGAAGTTATTAGAATGGGAAAACAATAGGTTATACCACAAGGTGAGTGCCGCAGGGAGCAGCTTCGTACTGTTGGGGTCTGAATTGCACAGTATGGAAACAGATGCTTTTGTTGAACTAAAAATATGAAAGGTGGACAAATGGGTTACTCTGTGTGCTGCAATAAAATAGAGCTCATTTTTCTTCCTTTACTCTCGTTCTTGTCTAGTTGTGCTTGCACTGGAGACTGAGCAAAAGGAAATGTGAAACGAATAACATGATGGAATATGTAAGTTAAAGGGCTGTTTTGTGAGTTTCTCTATTAAATGATCATTTATTTTGCTTCTGATCTTATTCTTTTCATGATTATTAATCAGCAAAGGTGTCAGAAGCTTAATCTCCTGAGTGCAAGGATTTTCTACGGTTCACAGATGCATGGTTTCATGTGCAAGACTGATTTATAAAGTTATGAATGACTTGAAAACAAGGCTTCACTGTGTTCTGAAAAATAATAAATTAATTGCCAAGATAAAATAGCCTGAACGTGTGTTGATGGAGTGTGAAATTTTAGATGCTGTATAAAGAATAACCACAACTTTGGTTACGCAGCAAGTCAGATATGGCTTTTTTATATAATGCTAATCAAGTCTCCAAGTATGGAAGAAGACCTTTCAACCAAGCTGCTGGAGCTTAAGAAACCTTTAGCCTGTATAGATTTTAACTGCCCATACCTCAACAGTCTTCAAAAGTATCTTTCACTGTGTTCCTAGAATATTACTTTTAAAGTTCATTTTAAAAGTAAGCAAAAGAGAAAGAGGTTCTTCTTGTGTGTATTCTTAGTGTATAATCTTGCAATTCTATAAGTTTTAAAAATTATTTGGTATGAAATTTAGTTTGCCTCCATCCATTGGGAACTTGATTTGTTTGAAATTTTTGGTTCTTCTGAAAAATCTATGGACAACCTAAGGAAATTTGGGGTAATGATACTCCATTGAAACTAGATGTTTTATGTGTAGGTTTATGGATAGATGTGAAAGGCCCATTAAAGGGTTAATTGCTGAAAATAAAGATTAACCTTCCTGAAGTACCTGGCATAGTACTTCTTACATATCTTTGGTCTTTTATTGCATGATATTTTGTCTATTCTTTGAAACAATGCAGCTATCATAGATAGCTTATAAAAAGATTGATTAAAACAGTGTTTAAATAGTTGGAAATTATCCTAAAATCATCTTTTCTCTGTTAGCATTTCCCCTTTCTTCCATTTTCATACTATCAAGTCCTATTTCTAGCCTGAAACATAAAAGACCTTTTAAAAAATGCTTCTTTTTTTCCCACAGAATAGCTCTATTCAGTGAACCGAATAATGTAGATTTTTCGTATCATTATCTATTATATCAAACATGTTAATTTATGATGATGAGAAAGACACATGATACTTCTCTATAACTATTTTAAAAAGCACATCTGAATAAGTTGTTTTGAGCTTGACCTGTGAAAATGCTAGTCTTATATAGATATGTTTTTTAAGCCATATAATACTTCTCTAGATGATATTTCTTTTCTTCTTTTTTCCTTGTCCCAAGGGGACAGTTTGAATGTAGGTTAGGGAGTATAGTTTTGGGAATATGGAAATATTTAATACATTGACAATTCAGACTTCCCCACTAACCTAAAAATTCAAGCTTTGTTTTCTTTTCATTCTTGAATTTGCTTCAGAGAGAGAAAAGCAGACATCTAAGCTAATGCTGTTTAATCCTTCCAAGGTGTATATGTATGAAATTCACCTATTTAGTGAATATATTTATCACTGACATATGTTTTTATGACATTATTTTGTTAAGTAAGACATATAAAATAGGATTTTTTGGGGAGTTTATCTTAGAAAATGTTCTCAGTTGTGTATTATCAAAGGTTTTTTAAAAACAGTTATGTCAGATTTTTCTGTATCTACTATGCTTACATACACTTTTTATTTAGAACAGTAAGAGACTAATAAAGTTAGCTAATATACTTTGTAATAACAGTATGTTTACCTATGAGAAGATTGAATTAAAAAATTTAAATAGTTTTGTATTTTTTACCAAAGGGTCTTAATTTATGTATTTTTAAGGATTGGAGGGGAAATATGTAATCTCAGATATTCTTTTTTGATGGTTTTCCTACTAAAGTGCTCCATTAAGAAGATACTGCCTTTTCTTTAGTTAATATTACATGTTTTTGCTAAAAATTCCTTTTAAGCACAACTTTGGTAATTTTGAACAATATTTCAGTGAGAGGAAAGAAGGATTCTAGTCATATTTTGAATACTAGTGGAATTTTAGGGAAAATCTAATTTAACTTTATATTCTATCTTGAAATGCAGTGCTTTATCTAATGGATTTTAATGGCTTTGGTGCCATGATAGCATAGATATGACTCCAAATTTTCAAAAACTTTGCCAGTAAAAAATGATTTGTGATGATCCCCATATGACCTTGAAAAGGTTTTGAATATTGCTTCTATATGTCTGTTGTCTGAAGATAGCCTCATTTAACTTGGAGAAGCTCATTTTGAGGTTTGACACCAGATGATGCTTGATTTGGGTAGGTAGGGAGCATAGCATTTCATTAAACTACTAATTTACAAAGAGCTTTACAACCTTTTCTGGTAGAAAGAAAATACACGTAGGTGAGATAACAGATCATTGGAATATAATAACTACATGGCAAAAAATAAGAGACCACATAGATTGTCAAAGAATAATACTCATAAAAATGTTTTCTCAAAAAATTAGTAATACCTAAGAAGACAAGAACTGGCTTTCTTTTTGATATATGTAATATATAATGTTAAATTTCATAATGTGTATGATATAACAAATGTTAGATCTGAACAGAGATTATGCTTTAGCATTCTTTGTCATTTAGTTCCACAAATGTTTGTTAAGTGATGACTAAATAGTTCTATTTTTATATCCTCACTTAGCACTTAGCAGGATGTCTTTGAATGGAAGTAATAGGTCTTTAATATTTATTGAGATATGAGGAACAACATGATGGTCTTGGTGTTGGACTTATAGAGTTAAGATAACCTGGTTTCAAATCATATCTCTGACATTTATTAGCTCTGTGACTTTGGATAACCATTTTACGTCTCTGAGTCTCAGATAATCTTTAAGACATGTCTACTAAATTACTGTTAGGTTTGCAATCTTTGTGGACCAAGGAAATCACAAATTTTTGGTAAATTGCTTTATTTAATTGCCTAATGTAATGCCTTTTGCCCTTGTAGAATTCAGTCTACTAGGAGCCGTTGAACATGCCATAGAATTTTGCCCCTGGCAAAAATACATAGTTCAAAAGCAAAAAAAAACCACCTTACTATTTGAGAATAAAAATATTGGATACCAGGTTTTTAGAAATAAAAGATCATTTTAAAGAAACTTTGCATAGTTCCCTCTTTTTTTTAGGCAAAGAAATTTAGGAAACTAAGTGCCTATGATAATACATCTTGTAAGTGGTAGAACTGTGCCTAGGTCCCTTAGACACTTGTCTTTCTATTCTATTGCTTCTTCTTGAAGAGAGGAATCATTATATTCTTTGAGTCATTATTATTAAAATTCTTGGGTAAACATGAAGAATTTTAAATTTGCATAGATTTAAACCTTAGGAATTACTTGTGAGCCTTGTGACTTCTATTCAAAGCTCTTAATTATGTACCATCTTTTATCATTTGGGGCTTCCTTGTTCTTTCTCTTTTATTATTTCCTCAGCATTTTTCTTTTCTCATCATAGGATCATAATTGTCTAAAGATAAAAACAATTCATAATATCTATTAAATCCAATGCTAGAATAAAAATTAGGAGTTCTGGATTCTAGTCTTGCTGTGGCATTCATTTGGCTATTATTTATTTATTTATTTATTTATTTTTTTTAATATATTTTATTTGATCATTTCCAAGCATTATTCGTTAAAGACATAGATCATTTTCTTTTCCTCCCCCCTACCCACCATAGCCGACTCGTAAGTCCACTGGGCATTAGATGTTTTCTTGATTTGAACCCATTGCTTTGTTGATAGTATTTGCATTAGAGTGTTCATTTAGAGTCTATCCTCTGTCATGTCCCCCCAACCTCTGTATTCAGGCAGTTGCTTTTTCTCGGTGTTTCCACTCCCATAGTTTATCCTTTGCTTATGAATGGTGTTTTTTTCTCCTGGATCCCTGCAAGTTGTTCAGGGACGTTACACCACTACTAATGGAGAAGTCCATTACGTTCGATTATACCACAGTGTATTAGTCTCTGTGTACAATGTTCTCCTGGTTCTGCTCCTCTCGCTCTGCATCACTTCCTGGAGGTTGTTCCAGTCTCCATGGAACTTCTCCACTTTATTATTCCTTTTAGCACAATAGTACTCCATCACCAACATATACCACAGTTTGTTCAGCCATTCCCCAATTGATGGGCATCCCCTCGTTTTCCAGTTTTGGGCCACCACAAAGAGCGCAGCTATGAATATTTTTGTACAAGTCTTTGTGTCCATTATCTCTTTGGGGTACAGACCCAGCAGTGCTATGGCTGGGTCAAAGGGTAGATATTCTTTTGTCACCCTTTGGGCATAGTTCCAAATTGCCCTCCAGAATGGTTGGATCAGTTCACAACTCCACCAGCAATGAATTAATGTCCCTGCTTTGCCACATCCCCTCCAGCATTCATTACTTTCCTTTGCTGTTATGTTAGCCAATCTGCTAGGTGTGAGGTGATACCTCAGAGTTGTTTTGATTTGCATCTCTCTGATTATAAGAGATGGCTATTATTTATTATTAGCTACTTTGTGCCAGGAATTGTGCTAATCTCTTCTATCAAAGATCTTACTTACTTGATCTTTCCAAACAACCTTATGAAGTGCTGGTATTCTTGTTATCCCTATTTCATAATTGAGGAAACAGACAAGTTAAGTGATTTGCTCAGGAACATACTATTAGTTAAGTGTCTCAGGTTAGATTTGGACTCGGGCCTTCTTGATTCCAGGCCTAGCATATCTACTATGCCACCTAACTTCTTCCAGAAAGATACAGAATCCGATTTTAGCCATTTGAGGGACCTGAATGATGTAAATTCGGCTCCTGAGCAAGATGGTGTATTTCATCAAGATTACATTATTGATAATGCAAGCAAGACTGGATAGCCCACTAAGACAGATAGAGAAAAGCCTACTGTCACCAAAAGATAGAACCACTAATAGAACAACTAATGAGCTAATGATATGTTTTGATCAAACCCAGCAAGTTAGAGAAAATGGACAGCTTTTAAAGATTTGGAGCCATGGAGATCTTAGAGCAAAGAGGCAAAAGAGCCATTTAGAAATTCAGTGCAGGGTAACTGGAATCAGGAGAGGTATATTTGGGTGATTTTATTACAGGACTGGCTAGGGGGACAAAATCTGAGAGGGCCAATGTAGTTACTAGAGTGGTAGTGCAGTTAGGCCAAGGTTAGGGTATCTAGACTACAGACAAATTCTGGAAACTGATTTTGGAAAGGATTGAAGCATCTCCTTCACTAGACTTGAAATGCAAATTTCTATCCAACTTGAGGTTTGAGCATCTTATCAACTTTAAATAGGGTTAAAGTGAGATGCAAGGAAAAAGGACTTGGTGTTTCATAATTTGTGCCAGTCATGCTAATCTTTGGCTAGGCATTAGGGATTAGAAATCTGCGTTCTGAATAACTTTTCTATGCTTTGATTTACTGTATTCCCATTACCTGCCAAAATTTCTAGTAACTCTTCTGAAAAAATTTAGCTTAGTCTTGATTGAAATTAGGAGAAAGGGGAATTACTTATTTACACTTTGATCAAGAGTAGAGAGCAAAAGTAAAGGGTATATAAACTAGGCACCCAAAAGAGATATCTGACCAGTAGTGTAATTAGGTAGGTACATGCTAGCTAGGCCATTCCTTCACACCTTAGTTTGGTCTCTTGCCTCTTTGATCCTTTTGTTTAGAATGTCTAAAACTGAGTTAAACCCTGTTTGGTAGAGATATAGAGAAAATAATAAAGATAATTTTTATGGTAGTATTTGTAAATAATTTCTATGGATTTCCCAGAGAAAGACTGTTTGAATGCTCAGTAGTGGTGATAGGAGTGTTTGTGATTATATTCTTAACAATCTTTTCAAATGATAGAAAAGTGCTAACATTTTGTTTGGGTCAAATTTGTTTAATTTTGTCTTCTTTTTTTTTTTTAACAGGTCATCCTCATAGAATTTTTACCAAAGACACCGATTTTTCGACCAGATTAGCATTTGCTTTATTTATAGAGACTTATCCAAGTATGTTGTCTTTCCAATGGTGCCTTGCTTGGTGCTCTCCTGGTGGTGACATAGCATTGGTTCTACAGAATCTTGTGGTGTTTTTTTTTTTTAATAACCGCATGTTCTAAGTGTGCATTTTTGTCAGACTTTGCAACAGTTATTTCATACAGATGTTAAATAATTAAGTTATTGTGCTTTTTTCTGTTACTGTATCTTGATTTTCAAAGATTGCTTTTTTTTTGTATTATCAAAAAAATACATTTGAACACAGCCTAAAAATGACCAGGCCTTTTTTTTTTTTAAATTTTTAACTTAAGATTCATGATCTTTTCATTGTAAATTCTTTTAACATAAACACACTTTCTGTGACTCTGTGTGTATCATTTCCAGTAGACATACTTTATTTTATATTTTTTATTTCTTAATTTAATCAAGGTATTCCCTTTTTGAAATAGTGAATTTTCTGTACTAGTCTTTTTTGGATTTAAATCCCCATTCCCCAAATCCAGCTCCTAGTCCTCACCTCTATTCCAAGTAGGCATATCTGTGTTCATTCACATGGATAAATCATATCAAATAGTTCTGAAAATATTCTGTGTTCAATGTTGTTAAAACAGACATTGAATTATTTTGTCTAGAGTAGGAGAATCGATTAAAGGTATGCATGCATCTAATGGTTACTAGAGCTCAGGATCACAGAAGACATAGTAGCATCACAACTTACATATATCTTTATTCAAGGTTATATCTTTAATGATGGCCTTACTTGGGTTATTTTTTATTGTTTACCAAATTATATGTGCAAAGGTGCAGAAATATTCATTTTTAGTATTTGTCTAAGGGACACATTTTCCATGCTATCCTATTTGCATTCCTAGTTTGGATAATCTTAAAAATAGCCATGAAAAATTGAGTAATGGCAACAAATATAGGCAGTCATCTAATCTCCAAAGGATATTCAAAACAGGATTTATAGGACAATAGTGAGAACTTTAAGATATGGAGAAGATAATCTGTATACATGGTGGTGAGTTCTTTTAAAATTTTAATCCATTAGAATGACTTAATTCTCTGCACAATTATTTAAGACTTTTTTTTTTTTAAAATGGGGATGTTACCTATTTTTTGAGTCAGGCCAGTTATATTCATTATAGCATTTTTTTCCCTTTTGTTTGTACATACCCTTCATGCATTTAAAATTAAAATTTTTTTTCAGTTGTATATATGTAAGTTTTTGTTCTTTTTATAAGCCTGGAACTATACAAATTTTAATGTATGTTAAAAACTTGTTCCATACAGCTGTGGTATCGAGCAATAATGTGAATAATTTTGAAAACTATATACTCTGATTAATAATTTGTATTAAGAATTGGTACCACTATAAAATACCTTCCTCCTTGTATTAAATCTTTTAAATACCAGTTTCATTAATTTATACATCTGTATTTTTTAGGTGTTCTGTGTATTTCTCCACAGTACTGTATTCTCTAAAATGGTTGGATGTCATTTTATACTTGACATCAGGAACTGTATGAATAGTTTGTCATTTTTTCCCCTAAGAATTGTTTACCTTTGGTGCCCAAAATAATAGTAACAATTTAAAAAGAATGATTAACGTTTCTTCTGAAGAGCTCAAATTACAGAGCCCAATCACATGTTTCACCTCACTTAGCTTGTATCTAGGGTATGTTTTGCTGCCCTTTGAATAGTGCAATTAAAATGTTATGCTATTCAGAACCACACTGTAATATTCCTTATTGGGTTTAGTGTAAAAGAATGTTGTATAGAGAAATCATATCTGCCTCAGGGTTTAAAACCAGAGGAAAGGTAGGCTGCTTGTTTAAAGTTAGATGATGCAGTAGAATGTTCTGTCTCTAAATGTGGTACTTTATCTTGCATGTGTAGGTGTGTCCCCCTTGGTGTCATAAAAAGAGCTGAACCTGATAAGAAAACAAAAATGTACATTTATATTTTCCCCCCTTCCTATCTTTAATTTTTCTTTTACTCAGCCTTCATCAAAAAAAGATGTGGGGCATTTAAAAAGTATATTTTTAATATAGAATCACAAGAGAATATGAAGCTTACTATGGATGGTAGTGCTGAGTATAGGGTCCTTTTAAAGCCTTTCTAATTCTCTTTTTAATTAAATGGAGAAGTGTGTCATTTGCTTAAAGAGATTCTCTGGGAATGTGCACTCTTAGACTTTCAATGTGTATCTGGAAAAGAACCATGAATGCTTAATATGCCGGCACTACCATGAGCCAATTATGCCTTGAACAGTTAGGTTTTCGTGCTTTGGTTTTCATTAGTGTCCCCCAGTGTAACTGGGTTACTCTTTTTTACAGACTATGGATTTGAGTGGCCACATTACTGGAAATTGCAAATGTCAGAGATACTTTTATGTATAGATTGGACTGAAGGAAACACTCAAAATGGCAGTTCTATAGCTCCCATCAGTTCTGAGCCATATTATTTTTATACTGGCAGGGTATATTGGCAAAGTGGGTTATTTGTAAAAACCTCAATGAGTGTGTAGATTCTTACATAGATAGACTTAGTGAATAATTTGCATATCATTTGTGGTTTTGGAAATAATTCACTATTCTTGTAAAGAAAGAAACATTTGGTGGTATTTAAATGTAGAATAAAACCATGTTATAATATGGTTTGCTATTCCATGGATTGGATATTGTTGGTAAAATTATGTTCCTGGAAACTCAACTATGCAAAATATGATTCATTTATTAATAAAAACCATAGTTAGTCTGAAATTATATGGTTAGCTTGTAAGACAGTTTACTGTCTTGTAAGATAGTTTACTCCCCCCAAAATTATACTCTTAAGTTAGGAAATGGTCATTGTATTACTATGTTTATACTTTAAGAAAACTAGTAATGACTACTTTTATTCTGTTAAGCAAAACTCCTGTTTATATTTCCAAATAGTTATGCCCACAAAACCAGTATAGTAGTAACCAAAGGCTTCCTTTTATCATTAGTTTACCCATGTTACTGAAGAATTATAGTTCAGGAAGAACCAGAAGATGCTAGCAAAGTTTTTTATTATTTTATTATTTTTTACTATTTTATTAGTGTTATTTGTGGAGTGTTTCAGGTTGTTTCTTTAAATATTAACTCATCTGTCCCATTATATCTTGAGGTTTTCAGGAGCACATAGGCTACCTTAAGGCAGAATTGCAAAGTTTGTTTTTGTTGCCCTCCCACCTCTATTTCTATACCCTTTCCCTTTCTGTCCCTGGCTATCTAGACCTCCCATGTTCTTTTCTTTTCAAATAAGACAGCCTACCTCCTTTGGGCCTGCCTTTCCTCCAAGTACACAAATTATCTCTTCTTCCTTTCCTATTTTCTTAAAGCAAGGCTCTTTATTTCCTGCTTCTTAACTTAGTATTAGGCTATTTGATTATTTAGGGGTGAGTGGGAGGAATCATTGATAGGTTCTGCCTTCTTTGGGGATATTTGCATTTCTAAAAGAGGAACTTATTAGCTCAAATGAATTGCTAATTTGTTTGTATTAATGGGAGGATGTCACTCTTGCCTCATCTCGGTTGCCACCAACTGTAGTTCCAACTCTCATGCCTAGCACCAGTTTCAAAGCTTGTACTCAGTCTTTATTTTATACATATATTTAGCCTAGTGTTTTCTTCCTTTCTAACATTGCTACCACCCTCTGACCCCTTAGCTGTTCATGTAACATTTTAATTATTTCATATTCCCCTTAGAAACTGTTTATTATCACAAAGAAAACATTAAAAATATCCTTCCATGAGGAACAAAAGAACAAGAAAATAGGACAAAATGGAACTGGTACTCAAATCCTTTTGCCTTGTTTTATGATGTGAGGCTTAGTTGTCTCAGGAGACTTTAGGAAGAGAGACTGAAATTAGGACAGGTGCTAGCAAAAGTACTAGAATAGAGAAGTCCCTCTCCCCCATTAGAACCCACTCCTTTTCTGTTCTCTTCTTCCATCTTTTAGCACCATAGTATTTTGTGAATATGTTTTTTTTTTACTTTTTAAACATTATTTTATTTGGTTATTTACAAACATTATTCATTGGAAACAATGATCATTATCTTTTCCTCCACATCCCCCCTCCCACCACTTCTCCCATAGCCAGCGCACAATTCCACTGGGTTTCACATGTGTTCTTGGTTCGAACCCATTTCCATGTTGTTGGTGTTTGCACTAGAGTGTTCATTTAGAGTCTCTCCTCAGTCATTTCCTCTCAGCCCCTGTAGTCAAGCAGTTGCTTTTCATCGGTGTTTTTACTCCCACAGTTTATCCTCTGCTTGTGGATAGTGTTTTTTAGATCCCTGCAGATTGTTCAGAGACATTGCATTGACCCTAATGGAAAAGTCCATTACCTTCGATTGTACCACAATGTATCAGTCTCTGTGTACAATGTTTTCCTGGTTCTGCTCCTCTCGCTCTGCATCACTTCCTGGAGGTTGTTCCAGACTCCATGGAATTCCTCCACTTTATTATTCCTTTGAGCACAATAGTATTCCATCACCAACATATACCACAATTTGTTCAGCCATTCCCCAATTGATGGGCATCCCCTCGTTTCCCAATTTTTGGCCACCACAAAGAGTGTAGCTATGAATATTCTTGTACAAGTCTTTTCCCTTATTATCTCTTTGGGGTACAAACCCAGCAGTGCTATGGCTGGATCAAAGGGCAGGCAGGCAGTCTTTTATCACCCTTTGGGCATAGTTCCAAATTGCCCTCCAGAATGGTTGGATCAATTCACAACTCCACCAGCAATGCATTAATGTCCCTACTTTGCCACATCCCCTCCAGCATTCATTATTTTACTCTGCTGTCATGTTAGCCAATCTGCTAGGTGTGAGGTGATACCTCAGAGTTGTTTTGATTTGCATCTCTCTGATTATAAGAGATGTAGAGCACTTTTTCATGTGCTTAAGGTTGTTCTATTATAATATTTTGAGCCTGAATACATTTATGAAGATGAATGAGATTACCAATGCTTGTTTCTTTTTTCCTACTTTCCATATACTTAATACCTATAAAGTTACATATTTTCAGGCTTACATCATGCTATGTAATGTAGAGTTCAGCTATGTATCATTAAGTATTATATGCTAGAACACGGGAAGGTGTTATATGGTTTGGTTTAGAAAGTTATATCAGAGGTTTCAAAATTTTCTTGATCATAAAGATTTTTTACAAAATAGGAAATTAAATCACAAGTTTCTTATGCTAAACCAAACACTGGAGGTCAGGAGTTGACATGTGTTTCATAATTGTCTGCTAACCTTGTGAGACTGAGTTACTTGGTCTTGGCTAGTTGCTCTATCTACAAAACAAAGATATACCTACCTCATAGTATTATGTGAACCAATATTTTGTTAGTATTTGTTATGTTCTATGTGAAAGTAACATTGTTTTCTAAGAGGAATGTTTCAGTAGTAGTAAAGCATTTATATGTATCATGTCAACACAAACCTCATTGAATTGACCAGGAAATAAAGGTTTTAAGTTTACACCTGCATTTTCCGAGTTGGGTAAACTTGCTGTATGTGGCTAGAATGCTACTTTGTTTATGTTATGGTAATCAAAGTAAGACCCTTTATATACAGATCTGGTTGAACTTGCATAATTATAACTGAATAGAAAATTGGACTTAGAATGTAGGAATTTCAGTTGTAGTGTGTGGGCAAGTTGTTTAACTTCTGGGCCTCAGTTTCTTCATCAGGAAAGTGAAAGGATTGGGCTTCCTGCTATCTCTGAGGTCTCCTAGCTTTAATATTCTTTGAATTCTGAAATAAAATTCCTTTGTGTCATGTTATGTCTACTTAAAAATAAAATGCTTTGAAATTTAGGGTTAACTTCTTATCCATCCCCCACCCCCACCCCCTGGTGGGTTAGGGGGTAGGCAATGGGAGTTGTGACTCAGGTCATAATTGAACCCAGGACCTCTTGTCTCTAGGCACTGGCATTCAATCCATTGAACCATCTGTCTGTCCTCTTTTTCTTTTTTTTTTAAAGAAAGTAGAGATTCTGTGTTTGGGTCCTTGCTCCAACACTGATTAGTTTTCTGATTATAGACAAGTCACTTAATCCCTCAGATCACCAGTTTCCTTATCTGTAAAGTGAGGATAAATAATACTTATACTATTTGTCTCACAGGATTGCTGTGAGGAAATTTCTTTTTCCTTAAAACACTAAGTGTGAGTTACTGTTACTATTTTGAATACAGTATTTCTTGAGCAAATATTAAGGGGTTAGCAGAGCAAGACATTTTATTTAGGAAAGTAAGATATATCTTTTACCAGTAGAAGGAGAGCAGTATGATCATATAATATACTGAAATACTTTTCACTATTGTTATTTGTTGTATTTGAGTATATTCTTTTTTTTTTTTTTTAAACTCTTACCTGCCATCTTAGAATCAATACTAAATATTGGTTCCAAGATGGAAAAGCAGTAAGGGCTAGGTTTTAAGTGACTTAACTTGTCTAGGGTCACATAGCTAGGAAGTATCTGAGGCCACATTTGAATCCAGGACCTCATCTCTGGGCCTGGTTCTTAATCTACTTAGTCACCTGGCTACCTCTAAATTTCATTATATTCTTGAAAAGCTGCCTTTTCCCTAAATTCCTTTTAATTAAATTTCTGCACCCATTTGATTTTTTATTGTAGATTTGTTTCAAACATGTCTGTCTAAATATAAAGTCCAGCATGAAGGTATGGCAAGAAGGTATCCTCATGGAAATGTGTGCTTCAGATTGAAGAGTTTTCCATTCCTTACTCATATCCCATTTAACTAGGCAATTTCAGCTATCCCATTATATCTTTATAAATGCTTTCTAATTTTTTTTTGTTAACTGTAGGCATTTAATTTCCATGGAAGTTTCTCTCTCATTTGGTGAAATAAATGGCATTAAATACTTTCAGAGTTAAAGCATTGTAAAATTTACCATTAGTGGCAGTAGAAACAAGGTGATCATATTAAATGCCAGATCAGGGAAATAATCACATTGTTTCTAGAAGTTCTGACTCACAAAGGGTTAAGGCTGTGGCATAGTCAATGGCTATAGACAGAGTAATGTAATCACAAGAGAAATTATTTTAAAATTTTTTATCTAGAATTGGAATTTTTTCAAGGTTAGTGTCAAATAAAGCATGTTATTTGTCTTAAATTTGATGATCTTAAATGAACTCGACAAGGATTGTTAGGCAAGGGATTTAAGGAATTTGCACCTGTTATTTTTAAATAACATTTTGGAATAGTTTGCAAATAAAACATAATTATTCAGAAACTACTGATGACCTATGAGAAATTAAAAGATGAAGAGCTGGAACTCTATTCCATGCTGCCCTCAAAGAATATAAAATCAGGTAAGTCAAGTCCTATTTTTTTTGTTCAAATAAAATTTTGGTCAAATGTTTTCGATTTAATTTTAATAGTTGATGTTCTATTTCCATGACAGCTATTTAAAGCTGCTTTTCTTTCAGTACTAAGAAGCTAGGATTGTGGCAAAAAGAAACATTTTCATTTTTTTAAAATAAGAAATTTACACTATTTTGGTAGTGTTGGATCTATGTTTGATAGGGATAGTGAGAAAATAGAAGTTGCTAAGAATTGATCATTGTAACAGCTATATGGAAAGCTATATTTAGGGATGAGTATATTTTAGTTGTTTCATCTGTACCAATAATATAATTTCCAGATTAAAGAAGCCCCCAAGAATGTTAATTAGTTCATTATATTAAGTTTTTACTTGCTGATTTTTTTAGAAAACAAATTAATGCCTTAATTTAAACAGAAGGTGATTTTTTTTTGATGCTTTGTACAACTAAGCATCTCACTCAAATTAGTTCAGCACTGAAATCTAAAATATGGACCAGTGGATTTATTGCCTATTTGTCACTATAGATCATAATACTGAATAAAATCCTTTAAAACCAATTTGAGTGGAGATGAGGGAGGAAGCTTGGAACTAAGGGAGCAATTACTTAAAGGAAATTGACCAAACTAGCAGTTTATTTAACTGGATTAAATTATTGAGCATTTCTTAATGAATAAATGTATAGTCATCTTTCTTTACACAATGAACAGGAATAAATTTTCCAAACCAATAAATCAACTTTATTAATGCATACTTAAGAGCTTGTATTTAAGCTCAGGTTTTTTGGTTTTTGGTTTTTGTTTTTGAAGAGAAGTATGTGCACTTACCAATTTCTCATGGTTGGAAAAAGATTTGGATATAAAGTCTGATGTGATTAGTATAATCTTTTTCTCCCCAAAAATCTTGTTTCAGTGTGTCTGATTTTAAAAGGTAAATCCTGTGGTCTCATAGTTTTTCAGTTTCAAAATTTTGTACATCTGTAAATAAGCATATCTATATGTAGATATATAGATATGTATATCTATATATAAAAGCGTTCAATCATGCTTGTTCACATTGTATCAATGACTTATTTAGGTACATTGATTTATTTTTCCTGAATGTTGTTACAGTTAATAAAATAATTATGAATCTTTTTACTAAGACTTATTTTCTTTTACATATATATAGTAAGCAGAAATTCTTTTCTTTTGAATGTTTGCTTTTAGTATTATTACTTGAATTTTATCTCAGTTATATCAAGTTAATAACCATTTTGACTGGTCATTCAAATGATCGCTCCTAGTGGAGGAAATATATATAATTCCTAGGGTACTGTGACTTTTTTTTGTTTATATCAGGCAGAAACACTATTGTCAGGGGGTGAATAGCTAACATCCTGTATATGTAGTGATTTGGTATCTATTAGGTAACAGTCAGGCAACTTGCTAATTTTCTATATGCTGTGTGTGAGAGGCATATTTCTTGAAACTTTTTTGATTGCTCTTTACTAAAGAAATCTTAAACTCTTCCAAAAGCAAAACACAACAACAACAACAAAAACTAAAACCCTTTCTTGGAGCTCCTGTGAAGCATGCAGGGTGTTGTAATTTCAGTTTGCAAAGTGGTATGATACAATGTTGCTGAGCAGAAAAGCACACGATAGATTTAATGTAGCCAATTGTGTACTTTTGAAAAAAAGAGTAACTGTTCCCTGTGAGTTAATTTTGGATTTTTTCAGAATCTCTCTTTTAGGCTTTGTGCAGGATTCTTCCAGACAAATGCGTATTCCATGTGGGCCACTGTTCTGCTAAATGCTCTCAGTTCTCCTTTTGCAATCAAGATTATGTTGCTAAGGAGATTTTGCTTTTATTGGTGCCATTGATTTGTGTTAATACGTTTTGAATACCTCTTGGTATTCTTCCTTAGACAAGGCCAAAAGAAAAACTTCCCCGAGTTTCCCAATTTACATCACAAATGGAGCGGTGGTGTAATGAAGCCAATATAAAGTGGGCAGTTGAAAGGGAACTAAAGAAGGGCACTCAAGTGAGAAATGAAGAAATGTGCCGAGTGCAGTCTGTGGCTGCCTTCGGTCCAGCTGCAGGAACTGGCTCCAGGCAGAGGCAGAGGGAGAGTGAGCGCCTCCCTCTTAAAAGACCACCCACTTTCTGTAGCCTTGCTTGGCACTCCATAGATTACCTCATTGACTAATATAGAGCCATTACAAAGCAAGGAACTCCTCCTGAAGCAAGAAGAAATGGTTCTCACCCCTGTAGCTCTGCTTCTTTCACCCAGAGCTTCGGTAAGCCCATCCTTTGAATGCCAGGTGATCTCTTGAGTATTTGAAGGGGAACCCCAAGGATGGAATAGGCCTCTGGGCTTTAGATTCCTGGTATATGAGTGCTGAGGTTGGGGCTCTTCCTCATGGGCAAGACAACTGGAGGCAAAACTGGTTTTACCTACCTGGCCTTTTTTTCTGATGGCAGTCTCCTCACAATCTTAGAATAAATATTGTTGGTGGGCCCAGAGTCTAAGAAGGGGTTGGTATTGACTAGTAATTGGCTTGTTTTCCATTTAACTAAATGCCATGTTGAAGGACCTTTAGTTGGAAGAGCTAAAAACTTCCTGTTCTTAGCACTCTTAGGAGCTCAAATTCAAAGACTATGTGACATCATTCTAAAGTGACACAACACATACTACATTAAATTAAGAAATGTCTCTAAGATTTAAGGGTGATAGATAAATTCTATGGGAAAAATAATTTCTAGACAAGGTTTAAAGGAAATTCAGAGTTGGAGTCAATGTGGACACAACATTTTTTAAAAAATGTTGCATGATGAAAACAATTTCTTTAGAAATTCAAATTAAGTGGTGAGTTGATTATGGAAGAAAAAAAAAAACTTAAGTTTAACCACTAGTGTTGTAATACTGGGTGAGCCAAGCAAGAAATACATTCTGCAAAGGCATTCTGATGTCACTGGAAAACATAATTTATGGGAAGAGTGGTTTGGGAAAAGAAGATCTTGGTTTTTCTATTAACAGTATCTTTTCAAAAAACTTTTAAAACTAAGGTTTTACATCTAAACTTTTTAAAAGTTAGAAAAAGAAGCAAGAAAATTCAGAGATTGAAGTCAATAGGAATCAAGCATTCTGTTTCCAGTAGTGAAATCCAGCTCTTTTGTCAGTAAAGATTTCATATATTTTTCTAAACTCATGACTTATTTATGTATTTCTTCTCAAATACTGATCTATTTTCAGAAACAATTTCAGTGAATGAATTTCAGCTTCATAAGGAAAATGAAATTAAAAATTTTCATTAAAAATGTTTATTTTAAAACTTCATTCTAATATCTACATTAACTCCATTTCCTCCATAAGGTCCCCAGGCATTAAAGTTAGTGAGGGAAAAACTACATGAACACTTCTTATAACTTGAAGTTTATTGTTTATTAAGGTAATGTGAGACAATAGTTCAAATCTCATGTGTTTGCTATGCTTAGATAATGAGGATAGAGTATCAACTTGATCCCTAACCCATTTCCTTTTAAACTTTGATGAATGTAGCTCTGGTAGTACTAGAGAAGTTCATATCAGCTAAGAAAAGAGTCTTCTTAAAACAGTGTATTTTTCAGCCAGCTCAAACTTAGTTATGCAGAAATGCCAACTGCAAGCCTAATGTGGACTCTTGTCTTCATAATTGTCAGTAAAGAGAACCTTTTGAATACTTGTGCATAAAACATCACAATATTTGGGTGCATAGACATGAAGTATTTCAGAATAAATTAACTACCATGCATATCTCATTTTTTAAATGTGAAGATAATTATTCCTGAAGGAGGATTGATTATCAACTCTAATCTTTTTCAGAATAAGAAGGAATCATCAATCCATCTGGTTCGTTGCTGTTATATACATTATACATAGTGGGTGTTCAACAAGTTGACTAAATTACAGAATTAACGTGAAAGCATTTGAAAGACTCAAACACATTACCCACTGGATTAAATATAAACAACTAACATTTTTGTCCTTCGTAACCTGGTTGCATCCTTTTTAGCTTTATACATTATTCCTTTGAACATGTCACTGTCTAACCTAGCTTTCTCATAATTCTTCACATGTGACATTGCATCTCTTGTATGTGCTTTTCAATGGTATAATCCTCCTACCTAGAATGTACTATCTTGACCTCGAATTCTTAGAATCCCTAGCTTCTTTCAAAGATCAGCTGGAGTTTATACATTAGTGAGTCTTAAAAGGTACCTCCAGTTTTGGTAGCTGAGTGCTTGGAAATCTCACCATAGCCATGTTGTATCTTGGCTCCTTATAGCCAAGAATAAGCCTATGTATGTCATGAACCAAAAAGTTTGAGAATTACTAATGTTCATGAAGTTTTACCCTACTAGTGCCCTTCTCCCATTATCTTGGGTATTGATTATTATATACCTATAGATGTGTCCATAATTTCTCCTTTTGCTAACTTGTAAGCTCCTTGAGGTCAAGGATTTTTATTTTTTAAACTTTATGAATTTCTAGCACCTTAGCCTAGTGTTTGGTACTTAGGCTTTTAAATAAATGCTTTCTAATTGATTTGGGTTGGTATTTACTTTTTATTAAGAAAGAAGAAGGCAAGTTCTTTCATGTTCAGAAAGCACAAATACATTGAGTAATTTTCCTAAATCACCCATGTTAAAATTTAACTGGAATGCCAGTTCTAAATTTCTAGCATTCTAATACTGTATTTTCTTAGAGCCAATGACAGAAACTGATCTATTCTTTCCATACATATTTGTTCATTTAGTGTTTCAGAAGAATTGGCTTTGTGAAAGTACTTTGGAAAGTTTAAAAAAAATGTAACATCAATATATTAATGTTAACTGATGTTATTATTATAATTGCATGGTGAGAGTGAGATAACTGTTGGACAGCTCACATGCTCCATTGCTATCCTTGTGATGTCAGAGGAGAAAAGCTTCCATAAATTGAGTGAACACTCTTATGTCGAATTTGTGGCAGAGCATGGTCAAATGTGGATGTGTCAGCACTGATGATTTGTGATCTCTCACTGAAAGAAACATCCACATTGCTGAATCATCTGAGTAATTTTACCATAGCAGAAAAGAACTAAAGAAATCCCCTTCCTTTTGTCAGTATGGGGTAACTAGTACGGTCAACATGTACTGTATTGTCAACATTTGTTCTAAAAAAAAAAAAAAATCCTAGGATTTTATATCTGAAATTTTTACAAGTGAAGAAATTAAGGTCCAGAGAGGGTAACCCACTTGCACAGTCTCACATAGTTAATTTATGGTAGGAATAGAAGCTAGATCTATCTGATTTTTAAAATAAAGCTCAGATGTTGCAGCAAAATACATAGGTCTTTTGGCAAAACTTAAATTAAAATAGATGAACTTGCTTTAATAATTTGACACTTCATATGCTTAATGGATTTTAAATTATATAGGACCAAAAAATGTTAAACTCATCTTAGATGAAATTTCAGCCCGCCCAACCCAAGTTTTTTATGACAGCCGTAATTACTTCCCACCCATGCCCTCAGTTCTCCTGGGAGTGCTTATTAGGCCAATGTGAAAACATTTAGAATGCCTGGCAGCCTACCAGACGTTGAGTTAAACATCTTGGGGTGGCTAGACTGCTTGGTAGCCAACTTCACATCAGATTAAACACATTCTGTACATGCTGAATAGCCCCAACAAATTTTTATACTAAAAATGCATGGGATGTGCTGAGCTTCCTAATGCAAAATCTCTTTATGCTTTGCTGCCACTCTTAGTGATGTCAAAATGTGATCTTTTGTTGAACTTCATGTTTTTTGTTTTTGTTTTTTAGCAGGGTCTGAGGAGGAATAGTTGAAGGCATTGGTGGAAGGAGGATAAGAATGATGTTGGGAAAAAGAGACTTATGACAGTACAGTTTTTAAAGATTCCCTCTATCCCATGCAGTCTAAAGATAAATACTCATGAATTTTGATCTGAAAAATTTTATATTTCATTGGCATTTTAAAATATGAAAATCCACAAATACAAATTTAGAGTTTTTTTATGTCAGGTTGTATATTTCAGAATGTTTTTTGTAGAGTTTGAGAAATCCTGTATTCATTGCTTTCATATGATTTCTTTTGATTTTTAGGTGCTGACAAATTAATGACAAGAAGTCCTATTGTATTAGTCTTTATTATCTCTGAATAATCTACAAATGTAAACCTAACTAATACTGTCAAACATAAAACATGATTAAATGTTTTTGAATAACGAAGTGTGTCTTAAATTTCATTGCTCAGTCATATAAGACCCTTATTCTCCATTGGCTTGTCGTTCTCATTTTGGGACCCTCTGGAGCAGAAATGGACAATGTGATTCATCTGAGTGGCAGTTCAGAGTTGAAGTCCTTGACTCTAAGGATTATTTAGAGATTAGTATAAAAGAGGTCATATGACTAGTTACTCCATTATGTCACTAATTTCTCAGATATTCTTTTTTTTCCCCTAAGCACTGATTAGAAAGATCTATAAAGGCACAAACTAAATTTTGGAGTGTATTGTTTTCTATAGGTTGTAGCCATGGATAAAAAAGAGATTGGGGTAATAGTGGTTGTTGTAATGAATAGAAATGCAAAGGCCCAGTGTTCAGTATTCTAGGAGAAATGGGCTTCTTATTGGGCTTGGGCTGTCTGTTGAAGGTGATTGGCAAGCTGGTGCCTCTGAAATAGCAGGCAAGCCCCCCATTCCTAGTCATTGGCATCAGGACTAATGGCATTTGGGCTTCATGCCACAATTGAGTAAAATACTGTTTGAAAGTAAAGTAATGCATTCCCAAGTAATGTGAATTAATGCTTCAAAGACACCATTAGGCTCTTGGAAAACAGGAAGTTAGTTTACATCCATGCATAACATCTTACTTCTAGAAAGTATGTTAACGACAGGCAAATCTTTTGATCAGGAGCTTTTATGTAATATCTTGTAACAAGGGATTGTGCAAAAGGAGAAATGATGCCACTAGTTTAAGCAGTAATACAAATTCCTCTAATGAACTGCTTTTGTAAGTCAATGCATTTGAGAGGGCTAAGGAGACCTATTGCTCCATCTTAAAATAACATGTAGATTGAGGAGCTGAGTCTTATTTCTGAGTTTGTTTTGATAAGTTCTTTTACCTTCTTTCTCTTGAATGGATGGTAGCTTAAAGCTTAGAGAGTTGAACTTTTTAAGATTGTGCTAAACATACTCAAGATTTACAACCAATCCTACAGAAAGTATCTAATACTATAGAAGAAAGATGACATTTGCTATTTCAACAAACACTTCTGTTGTTGCAGAGTTATCTTTTTTTAATTTATTTTTTTAAATTTTAAACATTTTATTTGGTCATTTCCAAACATTATTCACTGGAAACAAAGATCATTTTCTTTTCCTCCCTGCCCCCCCTCCCACCACCTTTCCCTCTCCCATAGCTGACGCTCGATTCCACTGGTTATCACATGTGTTCTTGACTCAAACCCATTTCCCTGTTGTTGGTATTTGCATTAGAGTGTTCATTTAGAGTCTCTCTTCAGTCATATCCCCTCAACCCCTGTAGTCAAGCAGTTGCTTTTCATCGGTGTTTTACTCCCACAGTTTATCCTCTGCTTGTGGATAGTATTTTTTAGAGCCCCGCAGATTTTTCAGGGACATTGCATTGACACTAATGGAGAAGTCCATTACCTTCTGTTGTACCACAGTGTATCAATCTCTGTGTACAACGTTTTCTTGGTTCTGCTCCTTTCGCTCTGCATCACTTCCTGGAGGTTGTTTCAGTCTCCATGGAATTCCTCCACTTTATTATTCCTTTTAGCACAATAGTATTCCATCACCAACATATACCACAATTTGTTCAGCCATTCCCCAACTGAAGGGCATCCCCTCGTTTCCCAATTTTTGGCCACCACAAAGAGTGTAGCTATGAATATTCTTGTACATGTCTTTTTCCTTATCTCTTTGGGGTACAAACCCAGCAGTGTTATAGCTGGATCAAAGGGCAGACAGTCTTTTATCACCCTTTGGGCATAGTTCCAAATTGCCCTCCAGAATGGTTGGATCAATTCACAACTCCACCAGCAATGAATTAGCGTCCTCACTTTGCCACATCCCCTCCAGCATTCATTACTTTCCATAGCTATCATGTTAGCCAATCTGCTAGGTGTGAGGTGATACCTCAGAGTTGTTTTGATTTGCATCTCTCTGATTATAAGAGATGTAGAACACTTTTTCATGTGCTTATGAATAGTTTTGATTTCTTTGGCTGAGAACTGCCTGTTCATGTCCCTTGCCCATTTATCAATTGGAGAATGGCTTGATTTTTTGTACAATTGATTTAGTTCTTTGTAAATTTGAGTAATTAAACCTTTGTCAGAGGTTTTTATGAAGATTATTTCCCAATTTGTTGCTACCCTTCTAATTTTGGATGCATTTGTTTTGTCTGTACAAAAACTTTAATTTGATGTAATCAAAATTATTGATTTTTACATTTTGTGATTTTTTCTAGCTCTTGCTTGGTTTTGAAGTCTTTCCCTTCCCAAAGGTCTGACATGTATGCTATTCTGTGTTCGCCTAATTTTCTTATAGTTTCCTTCTTTATGTTCAAGTCATTCACCCATTTTGAATTTATCTTGGTGTAGGGTGTGAGGTGTTGATCTAAACCGAATCTTTCCCACACTGTCCTCCAATTTTCCCAGCAGTTTTTATGAAATAGTGGATTTTTGTGCCAAAAGCTGGGATCTTTGGGTTTGTCATATACTGTCTTGCTGAGGTCACTTGCCCCCAGTCTATTCCACTGATCATCCTTTCTGTCTCTTAGCCAGTACCAGATTGTTTTGGTGCAGAATTATCTTAAAAGACTTCACTTCTCAGTACAAAAGATACATCCAAAATCTTTTATTTTCAATCATAATATATTCTATTTTCTTTGAAATTTCAATGTTTTATAACATGGAACAGGCATTTCTACTGTCCCAATTGTTTTTCTTAGTAATTTTTAAATGGGTGAACAAAAAATCTTTCATTATAGATGAGAAAACTAATCAAGATCCATTTTAGTAGAAAATCTACTTTAAAAACTGGCCTTTTGGCTAACTTTATGTACCACTATTTAAACATCTTTGTCCATTAAATTGAATATTTTTGCCTTCTAATGTACATGTGTGATTGGAGCATGATTAAGTTTCTTCTACTAGCATCATCTTATACATAAATATTTTTACAATAATGTATTCACAATTTCCTTAGGAACTCAAAGGCCATATGTATTTCTCTTGTTTCTTGAAGAGCAAATCTCAAGATTTTTCTTAGGACTTTTTTGCTTTTCTTCTTAGAAATTTCAAGGTTTTAGATATACATGAGGCATTCTATCCCCAAATGCCCTTTAAAATTTTGATTATCCTGAGAAGAAAATTTAATCTTTTTATAGGAAAATGATATATATTTTTACATTATCAATATAAATTTTAGTATTGATGACTATTTTAATTTTTGCATTTGTAAATAGATAATGTCTTAATGACTATTTTGACTGAAAATCAAATAGATTTGATTGCATTTGGAAAATTATAAAGCATTTGAAAAAAATTGCAAGCTGTTCCTTTACTTTTACATCTGTCTTTTTTAACTCTACTTTCTGTCTTAAAATCAATACTAGGTATTGGTTCCAAGTCAAAAGAATGGTGAGGGCTAGGCAATTGGAGTTGTAACTTGCCCAGGGTCACATAGCTAGGGAGTGCCTGAGGTCATACTTGAACCCAGGACCTTTAGGTCTCTAGGCCTGGCTCTTTATTCACTGAGCCACTTACCTGCCTCCATGCCTGTATTTTAAATACAAAATATTCTGGTGATGGCAGGTGGCTGTCAATCATGGAATACCATAATCTTCAAAGATTTTAAATCTGATGTAATGATAATGGAAACATCGAGTGGAAATGGAAAAACCGATGGCATATGTCTTAAGTAGATTGTAGAATGTTAACAGTGACAATGCATAAGATGCAGAGTAAAAGATTCTATCAAAGAAATATATTACCTGAAAAGGTGGTAAACCAGTAATGTAGTAGGCAAAAAAGTCAGACAGTTTAAGGGTTTCATTTGCTATGAAATATTTAAGACCTAGAAGAAATCTCTCCATATTGAATAGCCTTTCTGGAAGATTTTAAAGCAGATATGACTCTTCTTCCTATTCTTTCCATTTCCTATCCAATTCTCTTCCATTTCCATTTCCTCTACATTTGTGTAACACTAAGGTTTTTAACACAATTCATGCAATTATCTTAGTCACTTCTAGAAAGAACTTTATGAAGTAGATACTTTAGGTTGTCACTGCCCTCATTTTGTTTTTTATTTAAGGCCTTCATTGTCCTCTTGTTTTCTCATCAGTTTAAGAGTTTCCTCTTAAACCTACCCCTATCTCCATTCAGCCTTTGTAACAACACTTAGCAGTCAAGTCCATTTAACTCTATATGTTATAATTCAAAGCAATGGTCCTTTCTTCTAAGAAGAGAAAGGTATTGTTCCCATTTTCAAGGTGAGGGTACAGATTCAATACTGTTTTCTGATAACTACTGTTCACTACCTACTCAAAGCTCAGAACTTTCTGCAACAACTGCCTTTCCAACAAGTTTGTATAATTCATCAAGGAATGCTGTAAATAGCAAGTTATTTCCATGTTTCATCCAGGTAAACAGTTTCATTGTTCAGCCACATAATTTAAAAAATAAGTTATATTGAGTACTTTTTGGTTTTTGCCATTTCTGAAAATACACTCTACCCCCTAGTTTGAATATTTATCCCCTTAAAAAAATTGCTATTCTGAGATATTCTGGGTTTGATACAGTTAGTGCAATGTCATCTGCACGTGAGATAGTCAAAGAATGTATTTGTTACATGTGAAAATGTGTTTATACCTTGTTTGATTGTGGACATATGGTTAGGATATGCTAAAGGTTTGTATGTGAAAGTTACAGATCATTTCAACTATCCCTTGATACCCCCCTCCCCTTGTATAACTGCATTTCAATCCTCTTTCACAGAAATCAAAATTTTTATTTTTTCTCATTTTTGTTCCAAACTATTTTTAATCAACAACAACAACAACAAAAATCTATTTGTAATTATAGTAAAAAGAAAGTTGAAATTCAAGGATGCAGTTTCCACTATTCACTTCCCAAATTAGATCACAGAACAATTAGGAAGATAACTTTCTCTCATGAATACTTTTTTTTTTTTGGTTCTTTTGAAACTGCCTTATGCAAAATTCTCGAGCTTGATCAAAGTCAACAAAGTCACTGACACAAATTTTTTATATTTTCTGCTATTAATGCACTCAAGAATGAACACATTTGAAATCTGACTAAAGGAACTAAATGTTTTGCAAGGCTAAAGAACAGCTAGACACTCCCACTATCCTCATTTCACTTTTATGATTTTTATGTATTTTGAAAAATCAGCATCATCTCCCCTTAATGAAATGTAAGCAGTTTATCCTCGTTTAGTTCCTTATGAGTGTGGTCACCTTTTAAAATATTTCTCTTAATTTCTGCATTGGAATTTCAAATATCTTGCTCAATGCTGGTCTCTATCAGGAATGATTTGAAGGCCTCTATTTCACTAAAAATCCACCCCCCACCCCAAAGAATTGTATTAAATTTTCTTGATAAATGGTTCTTCGGTGTGAATCTACATTCTTTGCCTTTTGGATCCTCCAAGCTCTCAGCTCCTTTATAATTGTTGTTTCAGTCATTTCTGACTTTGTGACCCCATTTGGGGTATTTTTGGCAAGGATACTGGAATAGTTTGCCATTTCCTCCTTTAGCTCATTTTACAGATGAGAAAACTGAGGCAAAAAAGATTAAGTGACTGGACTAGGGTCTCACATCCAGTATCTCAATCCAGATTTGAACTCAGGTCTTCTTGACTCCATGTCCAGTCCCCTATTCACTGAGCCATCTTGACACCCAGCCCCCCAAGTTGTTGCTGCTAAATTGTGTACTGCTAACTGTGACTTCTATACTTGAGTGCTTTCTAGCTGTTTGATATACATCTCCCTCTATATATAATTTGGTTCTAACATTCCTTGGAATTTTCATTTGGAGGTTTCTTTCAAGAGGTAACCAGTGGATTCTATTTGCATATTTATGATTCTAAGATATCTGGGCAATTTTCTTTAAAGATTTTTCAAAATGGGGTCTTTAATTCCTTTTTTAATTATAGCTTTCAGGTAGCCTAGTTATTAACTCTTATCTTCTGTCTTAGAATCAATAGTAGGTTCGGGCAGAAGAGTGGTAAGGGCTAGGCAATTGGGGTCAAGTGACTTGTCCAAGGTCACACATCTAGGAAATGTCTGAGTACAGGTTGGAACCCAGGACCTTTCATTTCCAGGCCTAACTTTCTATCCACTGAGCCACTGAGCTGGTCCTAGCCTATTTATCCTTAAATAATCTCTCCTTGATCTATTTTCTTTCTTTTTTCTTTCAAACTCTGACCTTCTGTCTTAATATCAGTTCTAAAACAGAAGAGCAGCAAGGGCTAGGCAGTTGAGGTTAAGCAGTTTACCCAGGGTCACATGGCTAGGAAGTATTGGAGGGTAGATTTGAAACTAGGTCCTTCTGACTCCAGGCCTGGCTCTCTATACTATGCTCCCTAGTTGCCCCTTCCTTGAACTACTTTCTAGATCAGTTTTTCCTATCAGATAGTTCATATTTTTTCAGTCTTTTGCTTTTGTTTTATTATTTCTTGTTGTCCTATGGAATTATTAATATGCTTTTGGTAAATTCTAATGTTTAAGGAGTTATTTGGAATAAAATAACTTTCTAAAGTGTTTTAATTCATTTTCTGTTTTTCCCCCCTCAATTTTCTTTTATTAATCTTAGTGGATTTTTACTTTAAAATTTTTTTGCTCATTTTCAATCTCTTTCTTTAGCTCCTACTTTAATTTTTCTTGAAATTCTTGTTCATTTTGTGTCCAATTTACATTCTTTCTTTTGAAGCATTGTTTGAAGATGCTTTCAAGTTACTATTTTCTGTATTTGTGTCTTGAGCTTCCCTGTCACCATAGAATGATTGGGTTTATTGTTGCCAACATTGCTGTTTGCTCATTCTTCCAACCTGCTTCTTTGACTTTGTACTTTATGTTAGTGTTGCACTCTGCTTACTTCTAAGGGGCATGTCTGACCCGAGTTTCTGCTGCTTTCACAGATTAGTCTCAGGACCTGCAAGTTTTTGGTGCTTCCAGACTGATATGATACAATGCAGGGAAAGGTCTGTTCATTGCCTTTCTGGTCTTCAGGTTTCTTACCTAAGTTTGGTTCTGTTGCTTCATGTATAGTTTAGTAACGAGACCATTTTGTGACTCTGTCACTATTAGCCCGATGGGAGATTCTACGGTTCAGAGTGCCTGAACTACTGACACCTCTTTGCTTCTGGCCTTCTGCCCTTGTTTTTTCATTGCTGGTTTATGTGCTAGGTTAAAGGTTAAAACTGAGTTACCACTCTGCTCTTGGCTTCTGAGTCACACCATTAAGATTTTGGAATTTGTTTGTTTTTTTAATGCATTAATCTACCATTCCAGTTCTCCTTGGAGCTGTGAGCTAGAATTGGATAATGGGTGAGAGAGCTGCCAGGTGGCACCTGTTTTTGCTCCCAGATGGCACTCTTTTCTGCTCCCAGTATTAGTTCAGGGGTCCCCTATGATCTCTTTCTGTCCTACTCTCTTGCTTTTTACTCCAGTGTTCCGTCTTGATTCCCTTTCTGAACCTAAGCACTGGAATCCTCCTGGTCCCACAGGTGCAGCTGTTTGCCATAATGCTGGACTTCTGGTCAGCCCTCCTCTAGCATCTACATACCTAAGTTGCTCTGGCCTGGAAAAATGACTCAATGTGACTTTTTCTTGGGTTTCCCAATCAGAATTTGGTCTAGCACATTTTCTATGTTATTGTGGAGAAGGTATGTTAGGAGAGCTAGGCAAAATATTTCCTCTCTGTCCAACATTTTGACTGTAACCCTCCCCTGGAAAACTTTATATTCTTAATAATATTTTTGTTAGAAAATTTTCAGTCTTCAATGAACATGGGTATTTCCATATATAAAGAACAGAAAGAATGCATTCTAAAAACTGAATCTGACATCTTTTTTATTTAAGGATATTTTATTTTGCCAATTGTATGTAATAATTTTCAATATACATTTTCTAAAATTATAAGATCCAAATTGTCTCTTCTTTCCCTTAGAGATGCTAAGGAATTTGATCTGGATTATACCTGTATTATCAAGCAGAATATACTTCTATGATGGTCATTGTTATAAGAGAATACTAACATAAAATCAAACCTCCAAAATGAAACTGTAAATAAACGAATGTGGAAGACAGTGTGCTTTGATCTGCATCTGACTCCAGTAATTCTTTCTTTGGAGGTGAATACCATTCTTTGTCATAAGACCTTCAGAACTGTCCCTCATCATCATCATCATATTGCTGAAAGTAGCTAAGTCTTTTATAGCTGACCATAGTACATTATAGCTGTTACTATGCACATTGTTTTGGTTCTGCTTATTTCATTCTGCATCAGTTCATGTAGATCTTTTCAGATTTTTTTCTGACATCCTGCTTATCATTTCTTATAGCACATTTTTTTATAACCAACACATTCCACTATTTGTTCAGCCATTCCCCAGTTGATGGACATCCCCTCAATTTCTAATTCTTTGCCACCACAAAAAAAGAGCTGCTATGAATATTTTTGTATAATGTAACAGGGATTATAGGGGAATAAGGATGATGGAGAGAAAGGGGGAATGGATTGAGAGGGTGAAGAGATTGTTCTTCCCCTCTCTTTGGGGAGATAGCCAAGGCCTGTCTCCTTGAAAGAGGGAGTATGTGTCCTCAGAGACTGTTCTTGGGAGATGGAGGGCAAGAAACTAGAGAGGGAAGCCTTAGTAAGATATTCTTGTGCATCTGTTTTCCTTAGGGACACCAACTGTCAGTTCTCTTCAGGATCTTGGGGCTACTTCACTATCAAGGAGGGATGACTCTTCCTTGGGTCTGGCAGTCTTATGTCCCTGAGATCCAGAGGTTAACCCCCACTTTTGGGCAGAGGCATGACCCTCCCCAAATCTTCAGTTCCCCTTACTGTTGTTAGAAACTGGTCCAAACCTAAATCTAGCATAACAGATGGATTTATTTAGGTTCAAAGAGGAAAGGAATGGTAAGGGTATCAATCAGGGAAAATGGGTGAACAGGAAGCCCTACACTTTTCCCCTCTGGCAAATTGGCCCTCCAGAGTCTGGGTTCAAGGTTTCTCAGCCTTGATCCCTCATTGCCAGCTGCCTGTTGGTCCCTACTCCTAAGCTAATTACTTGAATACAGGAGTCCAGGGACAGGTAAGAGAGAGATAGAGAGGGAGACCCTTGAAAGATTTCTGTGGACATCTTTCTTCAAAGTCCCAGTCCACAAAATCCACTGATGGCTTTGATTGCTGTTATTGAGAATTGAGTGAGAGGTATACAGGGGTTCAGAAAGAGACAGTTGATCTCCAGAGAGACGGGCTTCTTCCCAGCTTAGGAGATCAGTCTCCTTCCTCAGCCTCCCAGCCTGAAGAAGTGGCCAGTTGGACTTCTCAGCTTCTGATTCCTGGAATTTTCAGTTTTTTCTTTTTGCTCCTCCCCCACTCTCCCTTCTGCTAGTCTCTGTCAGACTGTTCTCTGCTTAAAGTGGATTATCTCTTCTCCTGTCTTACAATAAGTTGATCTTTCCTCCATTTTCATAATCTCTTTGATATATGGACCCAGTAGTAATATTACAGGATCAAAGGGTATGCACAGTTTTATAACTCTTTGGGCATAGTTCCAAATTGTCCTTCAGAATAGTTGAATCAGTTCACAACTCTACCAGTGCATTAATGTACCAGTTTTACCACAATTCCTTCAATATTTACTACTTTCCTAGTGGTAGTTTGAGCTGATGGGGGAAGGGGCTTTTGGACTTTGTCACTGACTGGGAGATATACTCTCTCTCCCTGGAGGTTTGAAGATGGCTGAGAGACTTTTGTGAGGCTGATTTGATTTTTTTTTGTTTGTTTTCTTTGGCTCTGAGCAGTTGAAGCTGACCAGGGGAGAAGCTTTTGAGTTGGTGGTCTATAAGAGAGTGGAGCTGGCCAGGAGAAAAGGAGAGACTTTGAACTTTGTTTCTTTCTGGGTTTAAGCTAAAAGACCTTACTGATTTTCTTGTGAAGAAGAAAGAAGATTTTGAACTGCTATTGTCCTCCATCTCCCTAACTGTCTAAGAGTCACACTTGTGACTTCTCAAACCCTCAATTTTACCTCATTTAGATTAGGGATTTCCTCATCCCTCTTACCTCAGTTTCCTATCCTGTTATCCCAATAAACCCCTTGACTGAGAAAGCAACTGGAGTGTCTTTATAAGTTCACTCAGGAGGGAGGGAAGAAGCAAAGGCTTCAAGAAGATCTGGGAGGTGAGGGATGCTCAAGGGAGAGGTTGGTTAAGGGAGGGAGTGAGGGAGGAAGTAGATTGATCCATCAGCAATCAGTAGGGATCAATAGGCAAAACCCCAGAGTAAACCCCAGGGTATTCTTTTATGAGTAGTTCCCTTAAATACCAGTATCCCTGTGTAGTGGCATCCCTCAGCATTTCTTGTTTCTATATCCATTACCACCAAGCAGTTTTAGGTCCCATTAGCAGCAATCTCTCTCTAGTCAAAAGCTAGAGATCAGTTTACCTTCTCTATTTCAACAAGTAGTAGTTTCTCTCAAGTCAAAGTCAGTTTACATCTTTATTACAGTATTGCTCTATACCTAGTTTCTGCCATACCATTTTCCAATTTTATAAGCAGTTTTTGTTAAATAGTGAACTCGTATCCCAAAAGCTGGGGGTCTTTGGGTTTATCAAACACTAGATTGCTAAGGTCATTTGCCCCTGTATATTGTGTTATCTAATCTATTCATTGATTTCCCCATTCTATTTCTTAGCCAATGCCAAACTTTTTTTTTTAAACCCTTACCTTCTTTCTTAGAATTAATACTATTGGTTCCAGAGCAGAAAGGCAGTAAGGGGCTAGGCAATGGGGATGAAGTGACTTGCCCAGGGTCACACAGCTGGGAAGTGTCTGAGGCTAGATTTGAACCTAGGACCTCCCATCTCTAGGCCTGACTCTCAATCCACTGAGCTACCCAGCTGCATCTACAAACTGTTTTAATGATTATTGCTTTATAGTACAGTTTGAGATCTGATACTGTTAGGCCACCTTCCTTCACATGTTTTTTCTTTAATTCCCTTGATATTTTTGATCTTTTGTTCTTCCAGATGAATTTTATTATTTTTTCTAGTTCTTCAAAATAATTACTTGGTAGTTCGATTGGTTTGACACTGAATAAATTAATTAATTTAGATAGAATAGGCATTTTTATTTTATTAGCTTGGCCTACCCATGAGCAATTAATATTTTTCTAAATTATTTAGACCTGATTTTATTTGTGTGATAAGTTTTTTGTAATTCTCTTCATATAATTCCTGTGTTTGTGTTGGCAAGTAGATTCCCAGGTATTTCATATTGTCTAGAGTTATTTTAAATGAAATTTCTCTTTCTATCTCTTGCTGCTGAACTTTATTGGTAATATATAGAAATGCTGATGATTTATGTGAGTTTATTTTATATCCTGCAACTTTGCTAAAATTATTAGTTATCTAATCTTAAAATTAATTCACTAGAATTCTCCAGTATACCATCATATCATGTATAGTGATAGTTTAGTTTCCTCATTGCCTACTTTTATTTCTTTCATTTCTTTTTCTTCTGTTGTTGCTAAAGCTAGCTTTTCTAGCACAATATTAAATAATAGTGGTGATAATGGGCATCCTCACTTCACCCTAATCTTATTGGGAAGGCTTCTAACTTATTCCCATTACAGATGATACTTGCTGATGGTTTTTGATAGCTACTACTTATCATTTTAAGGAATGGCCCATTCATTCCTATGATTTCTTGTATTTTTAAGAGGAATGTGTATATTTTGTCAAAGGCTTTTCCTACATCTTTTTTAGTTAATCATGTTATTTCTGTTAGTTTGGTTATTGATGTGGTCAGTTATATCGATAGTTTTTCTAATATTAAACCAGTCCTGCATTCCTGGTATAAATCCTACCTCATCATAGTAAATGATCCTTGTAATATATTGATGTAGTCTACTTGTATTTTATTTAAAATTTTTTTGTAGCTATATTCATTAATGAAATTGATCTATAATTTTCTTTCTCTATTTTTGCTCTTCCTGACTTAGGTATAAGTACCCTATTTGATTCATAAAAAGAATTTGGAAGGATTCCTTCTCTGCCTTTTTTCTTGCTTGTGTAATATTGAGATTAATTGTTCATTAAATGCTTGATAGAATTCACTTGTGAATCTATCTGGCCCTAGGGATTTTTTCTTAGGAAATGCATGGATGATTTTTCGATTTCTTTTTTTCTGAGATGAGATTATTTAGAGATTCTATGTCCTCTTTTGTTAATCTGAGAAATTTAAAATTTTGAAAATATCCATACATTTCACTTAAATGATCAGATTTATTGGCATTTAATTGTGCAAAGTAGCTCCTAATGATGGCTTTAATTTCCTTTTCATTGGTGGTGAGTTCACCTTTTAAATTTTGAAACTGACTATTTGATTTTCTTTCCTTTTGAAAATTAACCAATACACTTTTATTTTCCCCCCTCCCAAAACGAACTCCTCATGAATTCATTAAATGGTTCTCTTACTTTTAATTTTATTAAATTTCTCCTTTAATTTTTAGGATTTCCCATTTAGTCTTTAATTGGGGATTTAAAATTTGTTCTTTTTTCTAGTTTTTTAAAGTTGATAGACCAATTCATTGAAGTGCTTTTTCTCTATTTTATTGGTATAAGCATTTAGAGATATAACTTTTCCCCTAAATGCTACTTTGGCTTTATCCAATACATTTATTTATGTTTTCTTCTCATTGTCATTCTCCTTAATGAAATTACTAATTATTTCTATAATTTGTTCTTTGATTCCCCCCTTTTTAGTGATAGATGATTTACTTTCCAATTAACTTTTTATTTGTCCTTCTATTCTTATTCATTATAATTTTTATTATGTTATGATTTGGAAATGATACATTTATTATTTTTGCTTTTCTCCATTTGGTTGTCAAGTTTTTATGCCCTAATACAGGGTCAGTTTTTGTGTAGGTGCCATGAACTGCTGAAAAGAAGGTATGTTCCTTTCTATTCCCATTCAGTTTTCTCCAAAGATCTATTCTAACTTTTCATTTATTTCCTTCATTTCTTGTTTATTTTTTGGTTGAAGTGGGAGGATGAAGTTCTCCACTAGTATAGTTTTACTCTCTATTTCCTCCTGAAGTTCATTTAATTTTGCCTTTAAAAATTTGGAGACTATAACATTTGGTGCATATATATATGTTTAGTATTGATATTACTTCATAGTAATTTTAGCACTTTTAAGTAAAGTAAAATTTAGCACTAAAAGATAGTACTTTTAGCAAGATGTAATTTCCTTCTTTATCTTTTAAAATTATATCTATTTTTGTTTTAGCTTTGTCTGAGATCATGATTGCTATTCCTGCTTTTTTTTTTTTACATCAGATGATGCAGAATACATTCTGCTCCTTCTCCTTACTTGTACTCCTTGTGTATCTCCCTGCCTCAACTGTGTTTCATGTAAGCAGTATATAGTAGGGTTCTGGTTTTTAATTCACTCTGCTATCTGCTTCCACTTTATGCATGAGTTCATCCCATTCATAGTTATGATTATCAACTGTGTATTACCCTCCATATTATTTTCCCTTTTGATCTTGCTTTCTCTCCTTTTATTTTATTTCTCCTTAAAAATGTTTTGTTTTTAATCACCACCCCTTACTTCTCCCTCCCTTCTTTTAAAAAAATTTATTTGGAATATTTTTCCAAGGTTACATGATTCATGATTTTTCCTACACCTCTTCTCTTCCCCTTCCTGATGCCGACAAGCAATTCTACTGGGTTATATGTGTGTTCAAAACCCATTTTCATATTATATTTGCAATAGAGTGATCTTTTAACATCAAAACCCTAATCATATCCCCATAGAAACATGTGATCAAGCAGTTGTTTTTCTTCTGTGTTTCTACTCCCACAGTTTTTTCTCTGGATATGGATAGCATTCATTCTCATAAGTTCCTCTGGATTTTCCTGGATTGTTGCATTGCTGCTAGTAGTAAAGTCTATATTACATTTGATCATGCCACAGTGTTTCAGTCTCTGTGTACAATGTTCTCCTGGAGGTCTTTCCAGTTCACATAGAAATCCTCCAGTTCATTATTCCTTTCAGCACAATAGTATTTCATCACCATCAGATACCACAATTTGTTTAACCATTCCCCAATTGATGGATATCCCCTCATTTTTCAATTTTTTTGCCACTACAAAGAGCTTGACAAATACTTTTATACAAGTATTTTTCCTTATCTCTTTGGGGTACAAACCCAGCAGTGGTATGGCTGGGCCAAAGCATAGGCATTCTTTTAAAGTCCTTTGTGCAAAATTCCAAATTGTCCTGCAGAGTGGTTGGATTAATTCACAACTGTACCAGCATTATATTAGTGTCCCAATTTTGCCACATCTCCTCCAACATTTATTACTTTGTTTTGTTGCCATATTGGTCAGTCTTCTAGGTGTGAAATGGTACCTCAAAGTTGTTTTTATTTGCATTTCTCTAATCAGGATTCTCCCTCCCTTCTATTACACTCCCCCCATTGTCTTATTCCTCTTATACTTCTGTATAGGATGAGATAGAATTCTATTCCTGGATGAGTATGGTTATTATCCCCTCTCTGAGTCAATTATGATGAGAATAAGGCTTAAGCATTGCTCATCACCACCTTTATCCTTCTCTCCATTAAAATAGTTTTTCATGCCTCTTTGAGATAATTTACCCTATTTTGTCTCTCCTTCCCCTCCTTTATCAGTCTAATCTTTTTTTTTCACCCCATGACTTTTTTCTTTGCATCTTATCATCTTAATCAGCTAACTCCTACACCGTCTATGCATATTCCTAACTACTCTAATACTGATAAAAATTTTAAGAATTTCAAATATCTTTCCACATAGGAATATAAACAGTTTGATCATATTTAATCTTTATACTTTCTCTTTCTTATTTATCTTTTTTGGCTTCTTTTTGGCCTTGTTTTTGGACATCAGAGTTTCTTCATAGGTCTGGTCTTCTCATCAGAAATACTTGTAAATCTTTTTTTATTAAATAACGATCCACCCCGCCCCCCCCCCCCCCCCCCCGAAAGAATATGCTCAGTTTTTCTGGGTAGATGAGTCTGTGTTATAAACTTAGATTTTTGCATTCTGGAATATCACCTTCAAAGAGTTCTGATGTCATATTGTGGAGGTTGCTAGTCTTGACTAGTTCCATAATATTTGAATTGTTTCTTTCTTGCTGTTTGCAATATTTTCTTCTTGGCTTGGGGGCTCTTGAATTCAGTAATAATATTCCTGGGAGTTGTCATTTGGAGATTTATTTCCTGAGGTGATATGTGGCTTCTTCCTTCTCCTTCTCCTTCTCCTTCTCCTTCTCCTTCTCCTTCTCCTTCTCCTTCTCCTTCTCCTTCTCCTTCTCCTCCTTCTCCTTCTCCTTCTCCTCCTTCTCCTTCTCCTTCTCCTTCTCCTTCTCCTTCTCCTTCTCCTTCTCCTTCTCCTTCTCCTTCTCCTTCTCCTTCTCCTTCTCCTTCTCCTTCTCCTTCTCCTTCTCCTTCTCCTTCTCCTTCTCCTTCTCCTTCTTCTTCTTCTTCTTCTTCTTCTTCTTCTTCTTCTTCTTCTTCTTCTTCTTCTTCTTCTTCTTCTTCTTCTTCTTCTTCTTCTTCTTCTTCTCCTTCTGCTTCTGCTTCTTCTGCTTCTTCTGCTTCTTCTTCCTCCTCTTCCTCTTCCTCCTCCTTTTCTGTTTTGCTCTTTTGTTTAAGAATAGCAGGATAGTTTTAAAAATTATTTCTTGTATTATGATGTCTAGGCTTTTTTATTTTTTAGCATGCCTTTCAGATAGTCCAATAATTCTTATATTGTCTCCTTTGTATCTTTTTCCAGGTCAGTTGTTTTTTTCAATGAAATATTTCATTTTTTCCCTACTGTTCCCCCCCCCCCCATTCTTTTGGTTTTGTTTTATTGTTTATTGATGTCTCATGAAGTCATTAGCTTCTAGTTGCCCATGAGCTTTTGTGCCTCCTTTTTCATTGAGTCAGTTCTGCTTTTTAATTATTTTCTTAATTGGATTTTTGTGCCTCTTTTACTTTTGGTCAAATCTGTTTTGATTTGCTTTTGTTTCTCTTCCTCATTTTTCCTCTGTTTCTCTTAATTGATTTTTGAAAACCTTTTTGAGCTCTTCCAGAGCCTGAAACCGATGCATATTTTTCTTTGAAGTTTTGCATGTATTTACTTTACTTTTACTATTCCCTTCTGTGTCTGCACCATGCTCTTCTCCCCCTCCCCCCCAAATTTTCTATGGTTAGGTGTGTTATTTATTTTTTTGATGTTTTCTCATTTTCCCAGCCTTTTTCTTGACTTTCACTTTTATCTTAAAGGTAGTCTCTGTTCTCAGGGTAGAGGAGGCACTCTCTTAAATTTCAGTTTTTCCTTGCTGTTATCCTTCACTTTATATCTGGGCTTCTGCAAGTTTCAGTTTTCCAAGGTAGTATGATGATTTGTGGGCTGGGCTCTGAAAGCCACCTTCCATTGCTGATTCAATCACTCCCTTTAACTGCTGAAGGCTTGAATAACTAAGAGCACTGTGAGCTATGCTGTAGTGGCCCTCTGGATCTAGCCTCAGGATTGGGCAGGGATTTTTGGTCTTACTCTGGGCTTGATTAGGTCAGGTACAATATGGACTGCCTTGTACTGTGGCTTGTAACTTTGCCTTGAGTTTGGGTAGGGACTATGGGCCTAGCCCTGGGTTTACACAAGTCAAGTGGGCTGCAGACAACCTTGATCTAGGGTTTAGGCCCTCATTGCAGGCTTGGGCTGAGGCTCTGGACCTCCTCTTAGGTTCACACCAGCTAGGGACCTTACTGACTGCCTTCTGCTGTGGTTTGGGACCTTTGTTTGGACTCAGGAAGGGGCCCAGAACCTGTAGCAGCCAGGAACACTGCAGACTACCCTCTGCTTGGGTTTGGGCCCTCATTTCAGGCTTGAGCTAGGGTTTGTAACTTTAAAGTGTGTCAATAGGGTTTCACTGCTGTTGGTCTAGGCAAGGTCTTGTCATTGGCTTGTGCCTAGGTTCAGAACTTAGAACAGTAAATGTTGGGTGGGAGGACTTGCTGTTTGATTGCTGGTACTCCTTGATATGGCCTTTTGTATACTGTGCTCTCTTCTCACCCCAGTGAACCAGACCCTTTCTGTCTACCTTTTAAGTTGTTCTCTGGATGAAAGTTCCTTTATTCCATTTCCTTGTTTGTTCTTTTATTTTGGTATTCATTTTGAAGTGTTATTTTAAAGTTGGTTTGAGAGGATTCTTATAGTGGTTTGAACTTTACTTGCTTCTACTCTGCCATCTTGGCTCCATCCTGGAAGAACAGCCTTGATTACTATTCTAAGAATAAGAAGTAGAAACCAAGAGAGAAAGTTTGGAGATGAGGAAAGTACATGTGCCTGGATGGTAGGAAATGACCACACAGTCACAATTCACAGTTGAATTGTTGGTATCTAGTTATAGCCAACATTCATTAATCAGGAGCCAAAAGCCCCAAAGTAGGAGTTAGATTTTTGGTTAAATGGTAGAGGATAGAGAATATTAGCATTGTAGGAAGATGGTTTACATGTGGAATTTGGGGGGAAACAGCAGGATAAATAAAAGAACAAGAATAAAAGAGAAAGGAAAAAAAGTTTCCAATAGGAAATCCACCAAAGGAAAAAAATTGAGGAAATAAGCAAGCAAAGAAAACTCTCCAATAAAATTAAGAAATACTATGGAGTAAATAACCCAAAAGAAATAACTAGAATAATTGAAATATAATTATTCCTATAACCCAAGAAAATAGAATGCAATTGACATAGTAGTAGTCTTTTGGAAGCTGAAAATGACGATTGTCTTTGTGCATTATCATCTATTGATGTACCCTCATGTGGCTTTGAAGTCCAAAGGCTGAGGCGCAGAGGCATGGCACATGTCTCTTTGTGGCACATGGGGCATGGGACTCCAGTTGTTACAGGAGGTGCGGTTGTGGCCTGATGTTGGCGTTCATGTGCAGCAGCAAGATGTCGAGATCGTTTATCTTCAAAGGTGGTGGCGGCATGGTTAATGTGGGTTCGCCAGCTGTTTCTGTCAGAGGCAGCAAGTTCTAGTTGCTTTGGTGTAATGCCACTTCAAGTTTGACTTTAGCTGATCCTTGAATCTTTTCTTCGGTCGACCTTGTTTCCTGAGTCCAGCTGACAGTTCACTATAGAATACCTGTCTTGGTATTCGCTGTGGGTCCATGTGGATGATGTGTCCAGACCATCATAGCTGGGTTTGGAGGACCATTACTTCGATGCTGGTGGAGTTGGCTCTGTCGAGGACATCCTGGTTGGTGATTCAGTCCTGCCATTGGATCCTCATGATTGACCGGAGGGAGCGTTGGTGGAATTGCTCCAGCTGTTTCATGTGCTTCCAGTACAGTGTCCATGTCTCGCAACCATACAGGAGCGAGCTGAGGACCACTGCGTTATACACTTTGAGCTTCATCACAGTGCTTACACCTCTGTGTTGGAGGACTTTGGAGAGCAGCTGCCCAAGTGCCTGGCTGGCCTTTTGGATCCTGGCATTAATCTCATGGTGTAGGGACCCGTCGTTGGCGATGGTGCTGCCCAGGTACTTGAAAGTGTTGATGTTAGAAAGCTGCGTGCTGTCAATTGTAATGCATGACTGGTTACTTGGCCTCCCTGCTGCAGGTTGGAACAGCACCTCTGTTTTGCTGAGGCTGATAGTCAGGCCAAACAGTTTTGTTGCGGTAGAGAACCTGTCCACAATGGTTTGAAGATGATTTTCTTGGTGGGCCATGAAAGCACAGTCATCTGCAAAGAGAGCTTCTAGGATGAGTCTCTCTGTTGTCTTTGTTTTTGCAGTCAGGCGGCAAAGGTCGAATAGTGAGCCATCCATTCGGTATTTGATGTAGACGCCCAGGTCTAGATCCATCACAGCATGTCGTAATACCTGGGTGAAAAATAGGTTGAATAGTACCGGAGCGAGGACACAGCCTTGTTTCATGCCATTGGAGATGTTGAAGTGATTGGAAGTCTGTCCACCAGATAGGACTTCCCCTGTCATGTCAACTTGAAAGAGCTGGATCAGTTTGATGAATTTTGCTGGGCAACCGAGCTTGCTGAGGATCACCCACAATGTGTCCCTGTTCACTGTGTTGAACGCCTTTGTCAGGTCTATGAAGACAATGTAGAGACTTAGGTTCCACTCAAGGCATTTTTCTTGCATTTGCCTCACCATGAAGACCATGTCGATGGTGCTGCGATCTGGTCGGAAGCCACATTGTGATTCAGGCAGGTTCTGCTCTGAAACAGATGACAGGAGTCTGTTGAGTATAACACGGGCGAGGATCTTTCCAGCAGTGGAGAGTAGTGAGATGCCTCTGTAGTTGTCACAGGCTGCTCGTGAGCCTTTGTTCTTGTATAAGGCTACGATGGAGGCATCTCTGAGTTCTGAGGGCATGTCTTCCTCTTCCCATATGCTAGTCAGCACTATATGGAATGCCTGAAGTGCCTTTCCATTTAAGGCTTTGTACACCTCGGTTGGGATCCTGTCTTTACCGGGTGCCTTGCCTGCACTCATTTGTTTAATGGCTTTTTGGACTTCTTCTAATGAAGGAGGGACGTCAAATTGCTTGATGATGCGGTTTTGGGGGATCTGGTCAAGGGCCCTTTGGTCCACTGAGGAGGGTAAGTTGAAGAGCTGGTTGAAGTGTTCTTTCCACCTGTTGCTGATGCAATAGACATAAGAACCCCCAAGAAAGGGTTAGATAATTTTTTAAAAGAAAGAGATAATCAGCAAAGTTAATGCTCTAATGTAAGTTTTTAAAATAAGTCATACATAAGATTTAAGACTAGAAACCATTAGAAAAACAATGAATACCTTGAAAAATGAAAATATTAAATAACATAAGAATTTAATAATGAAAATTATTGAAACACTACAGTTTTAGAAAAACACTCGAGAGACCTATAATAAAAAAACCAAATATCTTGGAAATTAGGAGAGAATCTAAGAGTATTTGGCACCTCAGAAAAGTATGAAGTAAATAAAAATTAAGCATATATTGAATATGAAGCATCATGTGAAGAATTGATGAAAAAAAAAACCCTGAATACTATATTTTGGAAAATCAAAATTACTTAGGAATATCAGAACCAGAGAGCAAAATGTCTATCTAAAAAATTTCATAAAATGCCATCAGAGTTTTAGTGTACCCAGAAATTTGTTACCAGGTACCATACCAAAATTTCCTGATTAGAGAAAATTATTCAAACAGGAAGCCTATACTCTTGTACCAAGAACTCCTTTCAAAATTGTGTAAAGCTATTAGGAATAAATTAAGATATTGGATTATAAGATATAATGAAAAGCAAATAAAATCACTCCAAGAATCCTATGAAATGAACTTAAAAATTTTTTTGGGGAAAATTTTATTTAATCAATTAATTTAGAATATTTTTTCCATGGTTACATGATTCATGTTCTTTCCCTCTCCTCCCCCTCCCCCCCATAGCCAATGCAAATTCCACTGGGTTTTACCTGTGTCATTGATCAAGACCTATTTCCATGTTATTGATATTTGCATTAGGGTGATCATTTATAGTCTACATCCCCAGTCATAACCCCATGGACCCATGTGATCAAGGAGTTGCTTTTCTTTTATGTTTCTACTCTTACAGTTCTTCATCTGAATGTGGATAGCCTTCTTTCTTATAAATTCCTCCAAATTGTTCTGGATCATCGCATTGCTGCTAGTAGTAGAAGCTCATTACATTCGATTGTACCACAGTGTATCAGTCTCTGTGTATAATGTTCTGGTTCTGCTCCTTTCACTGCATCAGTTCCTGGAGGTCATTTCAGTCTGTGAAATGAACTTTGAATGGAATTGGCTTCTGTGTTCCAATCATAGCTGTACATATGAAAGGTATCCAATCTGACTTTTAATTTTTAATGTCACAAAGAAACCTTGGACAACATTGGTACTAAATTAAAAAAGAACACATTTAGCTATCTTTTAACCAATCTTAATCATTCCTTTTTGTTGTTTTACCTACCTATTTTCAGATCTTGTATATTGTGAGAGATTCATCTGGGAGTGTGCTGAAGTTTTATATGATTTCTATAACTTTATTGGTCTTTTAAAGCATGTATCTATCAAATCTAATATTATTCAGAATACTTTTGTCTTCTTAACCAAGGTCACAATCCACCTCCTCATTCCCCCTCATCATACACATGCAATCAATTGTCAAAATTTTTCAGATCTACTTAATACCTTCTATCCCATCAGTCCTCTTTTCTCCTCTTATGTAGCCACCTCCTGGTTCAGGCTCTAATCATCACTCACTTGGACTAATTATTGCAAAAGCCTCTGAATTGGTCTCCCTGCTTCAAGTCTCTATCCTCCAATCCATCCTTCTTGACATATTTGTGAAAGCACTGGGCCAGGCCTTAAGCTAAGTAAATACTTGGAATGCAAATACTAGTGAAAAGAATACCAAGCTTCAAGGAAGTTACATTCTATGGGGAGGGGTACATAAAAAGACCCTGGAAAGTAGGTGGGGTTAAAAAAAGAAGAGTCCTCATACACTGTTGATAAGGAAGGGGGAAAGTCTGGACATTTGGGAGGAGAACCAGGAAAGAAGGAAATATAGATGGGCTGGATACTTCTGAAGGTGGTTCCAGGCAGTGACTTCTCAGGGAGAAGGTTTGGGGGCTAACATATGTAGGCTGAGAAGGTTGATGAAACATTCAGAGGCTCAGAGGAAACTGGAATAGAATAGAGTATTATATCCAGAGGTATTACAACAATTTGACTGAATTGTAGAGGGTCTGAAGAGGAGTAGTATATAATAAGGCAGGTTGCAAAAGGGTTTTCTATACCAAACAAGAGTTCATATTGCATCCTAGAGGCAGTAAGAAGTCACAGAAATTTATTAAGCAGGGGAATGACATGCTCACACTCGTGCCTCAGAAATACCATTTTGGCAGCAACAGGAAGGCTGGATTAGAAAAAGGAGAACCCAAAGCAAGGAGACCAATTAGGAGGCTATTTTCATTGTTCATGGAAGAAGTGATGAAATCTAAATTAGGGCATTGTCTACATGAAAAGAGAAGAGATGGGAAATGAAGAATAGCATGGAGATAGAATTGACAAGATTTGACAACTGTTTTGATATATAATGAGTGGATATGATATTGAGGTGCAAGATGGTGGTTCAGCAGTCACAGTTACTCATACTTTAAGCAGTAGGTAGCTCGGTGGAGAACGTTCAGGTCTGGGATCAGGAGGTCAAGGGTTCAAATCTTGTGTCAGACATTTACCAGTTGTGGGACTCTGGGAAAGTTATCTATCTATCTATCTATCTATCTATCTATCTATCTATCTATCTAAAATCTGGAAATTTTATTTAATTAATTAATTTAGAATATTTTTCCATGGTTGCATGATTCATGTTCTTTCTTTTTCCTCCTCCCTCCTCCCACCCCTTCAATAACTGACACACAGTTTCACTGGGTTTTACATGTGTCATTGATCAAGACCTATTTCCATATTATTGATATTTGCATTAGGGTGATCATTTAGAGTCTACATCCCCAATCATATCCCCATCGACCCATGTGATCAAGCAGTTGTTTTTCTTCTGTGTTTCTACTCCCATAGCTCTCGCTTTGAATGTGGATAGTGTTCTTTCTCATAAATTCCTCTGGATTGTCCTGGATCATTGCATTGCTGCTAGTAGAGAAGTCCATTACATTTGGTTGTACCACAGTGTGTCAGTCTCTGTATATAATGTTCTCCTGATTCTGCTCCTTTCACTCTGCATCAATTCCTGGAGGTCATTCCAGTTCCCATGGAATTCCTCCAGTTCATTATTCCTTTGAGCACAATAGTATTCTATCACCATCAGATACCACAAATTGTTTAGCCATTCCCCAACTGAAGGGCATCCCCTCATTTTCTAATTTTTGAGGCAAGTTATTTAACTCTGATTGTCTAGCCCTTACCGCTCTTCTGTCTTAGAATTAATACTAAGACTGAAGGTAAAGGGTTATAAAAAAAATCATGATGATAAATAACAAAGGGTCATCTAATAAAGCTTTCAATTAAATTTCTGTCTAGTTCTAAGTGCAAATTTTTGTCTTGTCTCTATTGCAGGAAGATAAATTTTCATGGGGTATTTTTTTCCTTAACTAAAACCCATAATTCTGTCATTAGTAAGTATTCACCTTTTTAAAAAAGCAATTTACCATTTTTTATTAAGTACTGTCTTCTTTCTTTTTTAAAGTGCCACTTTATATGAACATGTTAAATTAATATAGTAATCACATTGATATAATATGCAGTATATGTTAAATCTTTATGACCTTAGTATGTATAATTTTTCTATCTGACTGGAGAAAAAATAATAATAGAATTTCCATAACATTTTAAGTTTTACAAATCACTTTACAAATTTTTTCCCCCACAAATCTGGGAGGAGGTAGGTGCCATTTTTATTTCCATTTTATAGCTAAAGAAACTGTCACAGGAGTCAAATGACTTGTTGAGAGACACAGAGCTAGGAAATGCCTCAGACCAGATGGAAGGCAGGACTTCTGATTCCAGGTCCAGCACTATCCTCTAAAAAAGGAGGACATGAAGGCACTGGGGCCCTAATATTTGGAGAGGCTCTGAAAGAGGAAACAGAGCATTATGACAACAAATTCCACTTGATTCACAGTTTTGCAGAGGACGCATCCTTATGGTCTTTTATCTCCACTCCTATTGCCACAGTCTTGATGTTGTGCTGTTGTACACTAGACCAGTAGAAACTAGTATGCATTTTTGATGGACCAAAACTGATACAAAAGAAATATAGTGGAATATAAAAACAACAACAAAAAACTACATGAAAATTTCTTTACTTTTTTCACCCACTATTAGACATTTAGACAATATATCTTAGTGGTTTAACACTCTCTTTTAAAAAAGAAAACACTTTTTTCTTTGCCTGTTATGGGCTAGTTAAGTCCAATCACCACTACCACCATCTTGACTATTATCGCTTCTCAGATCTGAATGGAAACAGCCCAGGACCCTGATCCCAAGGGCCTTTAGAATAACAATATACTGTATTCCTCAAACTCCAGCCCTGATTCCAGTCACCCCCAACAGCCGTCACTGAGAGAGGAAATAATTCTGGGGAGGGGCCCCACTTTCCATATCACCACTAGCAACAAATGTTGACCAACCATCAGATAAGCATAGGACCTTCTCCCAATCTCCCAATCCTCCTAGTTTAGTCCTTATACTCATCATCATAGACATAAACTCCTATGCAAAAGGGTTTAGCCATTCTCAGTAACTACTAACTATTGCATCCAGGACTAGCAAGTCAGTTGATGCAGGAAATCACTTTGGGGGATAGAGAGGAGCCAGTATGTTCCAGTCAAATCAAACCACCACCACCTTGGACACCATCTCTACCCAGACTCCAAAGGAGACAGAGCCTTCTAAATAACAATACTTCTAGCTCAATTTCTGTCATATTGTACTGATTTGGTTCACCCAAGTCTGCTGAGTCTTCCCCTCCCCCTCACTTGTAGAATGGGGATGATACTCCATATGATATTGGAAGACAATTTTAAGAGTCTTTCATCAATATGAGTATCCTCCATATAGATACAGACCCTTTATAATATTAGTAGTTGGCTGTAGAGAGTTGCTCTGGGGAAAAAATCACCTTGAAGCCAAGGGTTTGCCATGTGTATCTTCAAATTTAGTTTGCTTCTCTATTCAGTTTAACGGACTGAGACAAGAGAACCTACTATGTGTAAGACCCTCTATTAGGCATTAGAAATAGGAAGATGAAAACAAGTCTTCCCCTTCTAAGAGTTTGCATTCTGCTGAAATCAGCATTGTGATCAGGCCCATACTATTGTAAGAATTATGAATAAAAATGGTATTCTAGATCTGCAAAATTAAAGGTTTGCTAATAATGTGTTCTTATTCTATAATTTCACTATTACTTAATGGGCTTGTAATTTGATTAATGTGGTTGCACCTCTAACAGCCCAGATTATAATTAGTGCTTTACATGTCTTTATTGTTCTCTGACCTTCTTTTGTGTACTTTATAATGTTTCATTGATGTTCCTTTCTTTTTTTCCCTTCTTTTTAGCATCTCTTATCAATACTCATCCATTATTTCACCCCAAATAATAGTCATCTCTTGAAAGAGACAAGTTTTGTGAAGCAAAACAAATTCACTCCAAGGTCTTGTCTGAATGTATCTCATTCTGCACCTACGAATGTGGAAGCATATTTTTTTTCAGTGTTTTGGAATAGTGATTGGTATATTGCATTGGTTAGAATTCTTTGGTCTTTCAATTGTTTTATTTACATCACTGTATTTTAGTCATTGTTCTCCTGCTTCTGCTCATTTCACTATCAGTTCACATGAGACTTTCCAAGTTACTCAGCATTCATCTTTTACCATCTTATGGCACAATGATATTCCTTAATATTCATATACCATTCTTTGTTTAGCCACTCCCAAACCTATAGGCACTACTTTGTTTCCATATCTTTGATCTTAGTATATTTCTTTTAATGGGGAAATGCAGGATGTATTCTAAATGTTAGTTGTGATTTATCTTCTGGCATTTCTCTTCCTCTACTTTTGTTCTTGATATCGTCTGAAGACAGAGTGAAAATAATTCCTATACTTCAGTGATGGCTTCCATGATATTTCTCATATTTGTTTTCTGCTCACACTGAGATTGCTAACATTCTAGTTCAATACTTCATCATTTCTAACCTACTTCCCTTTCTGGTCATAACCATTTTTTTCTTCTGACATACACACATATACATATATTTATAAATATATTTATATATATTTTTCCTGTCCCTTACATTCCAGAATCCAGAACCCTGCCCTGTCAGTAAGGTCTAGGAGCTACCAGGGGTTGATAATTTATAGCTAGCTATGAGCAGGGTTGAATGACAAAGTGTGTGTGTTATTTGGATGAGGGGAGGCTCTTGGCATCCAAAGTTCATACTACAATGATTGGAGCTGCTGCTTCTTATGTGGTCTCTGGATTGACTTTTCCTAAATGGACTTATTGTAATTTCTGGCTGATTTGTCCAATTCCTAACCTGAAAGCCTGGGAATCCAATAGATTGAAACATTGGAGGCTGGGAATTGTGTTGGTAATTATGTATTTTCATAGTAATTGAAAAAATGTTTTTATTGATGATTTTTGTTTTATATTAGTTATTTCTGGAATAGAAGCAAAGAGCCACAGTAAAGCCAAAATACTTGATCAACAGAGTGTGAACAGAGAGTGCCCTCATAATTCTCTGACCCTCTGCTAGGTGGAAGCATGTCATGGGTTTCATTATTTATTCTCCAGTATAATAGATGGCAGTATTAGACTTATGGTAATAAGACTGAGACACCAGGAAGCCAGCTAAAGGAAAGGCTAGATCTTATACTCCTCCCCCCACACCACTTCCTGTCCCTTTCTCAACTGATCTAAAAGTTCTTCTCAGGAATGGTAAACTTGAAGGGTTTCCCCAAAAACTAATCCCACAATTTAGATCTTTTAATAAATAGGGTTTTATTCTTTAAGGTAGAGGAAGTAAAGAAGGGGAGGGGGAAAGAGGAAAATAGGTTTCCCTAACTTCCTATGATTTCTTGTTGATTGAAGATTTTCACAATGTGTTCAATTCAGGAAATAAGGTTATTTTCTCTATGGGGAGATATTGATAGCAAAAGCTGACAGAGATTCTTCAGAGCTAAGCTCCAAATCTTCTTAGTATTCAGTCAGATAAATCATCATTGACCAAGAGAGGAATTGCTTTTCCCACTTCCTTCCAACAGTCAGAGGAAAGGAGAAGTGACTTCAAGCTGCTGGGCTTTCCAACTGTCCCCTCTTCAAGATTCTATTGGAATCTCATCTCCATCTGGCTGATTGGGGGTTCACCAAATTCCAAATCTCTTGCTTTTTCTTGCAGATCCATCTTGTGTTGCAATCTTTTCCTTACAAATCCCTACTTTCTTCTTTGGCAGAATTTACATCCAGTAATTCTGCATCAGTCATTTCATACTTACCTTTCATATTATCATTAATAATAATACTTAATTATCTAAGCTCTGAAACTATACTATTTAAAAATATTCCACTACTCCCAAAATAAAAATCCTAGTCTGTCTTCACTATTCTAAACTATCTAACCCTATGCTAAGATTTGGGATCAAGGAAAGTGGTGTAGGTCATAGAAATGCAATACTGAAATATGGTTTTAAACACAATAATAACCAACACAAAAAATTTAAACAATATTAACAACAGTATAACTTCCTTATTTCCTAATGACTATAGCCTGTTCTAAATAAAAGTTTTCATAAACAATATTTGTTCCTAACATTATCAAGTATCTTAACTTATATTAAATCTGTCCCTAATTCATTTAGAATTTTAAATAACTTCCCTAAATCTTCCCCTGTGTGTTAGTTGTTAGAATGTCAGTAACAACATTATACTGTTAGACTGTTAGTTTCATTAGTCTTTTACAAATGTACATAGTTTTGTCTCTACAAAGTTTACATATGTACAATTATGATACATTTGTATGTGAGTTCTGTTCAAAGTCATGCAGATAAGAAATTTTCTGTCTTTAAATTTTCCACAGAACCTCACAATTATATTAGTATGAATTTTGTGTGTGTTCTAATTATGAAATATACATACTCACCCAATCCATGAGATTCCTTTCCACATTGTGCTTATGTGTTGTTGTATATATGTGCATGTACCTATGTGTGAAATTAACATGTATGATGCATTCTTACGTGATCTCATCACCATTAGTTCTAAATTTCAAAATCTTTCCATGTCTTTGGTGTTGATTGTAGAAATATACATGTTTTGGGTTTTTCATCTGTGCAGAATACCCGTCTGTCATCTCACCTTGATTTAAGTCTTGTGTTCTTTAACACATAGGAACATGCATGTGTGTAAGCTCTTTGTATGCATGTGTGTAAGATTGATTTTCTTTGCTTGTTCATGGAAGCAAGTTTGAATTCTTCATGAGTGCCTGTCAGTCTTTATGAGTTGGTTCTTCATGCATGGAAGTATGCTTTTCCATATGATAATCTTCATGCGTGGGTGTATGTAGTATGTTGTACTGAATAGATTTTTAAGATATATTTATAATTTTGAAATAGATATTGTATAATATTGTTTGATGCTTAATTTCACAAGGGTTTTTATTTTATGTAGAATTATTTCTTTGAGGTATTTATATTAGGAGATTATCTGGACTTTTGAATTTTTCTTGGAAATAGAATTTTTCCTTTAGTCTATGGTTTTTATGTTCTTGTTGGTGTGTAGATAGAATAATACATGATGTAATGTATTCTGCAAGAGATGTGCCTTCTTAGTTAAGTAACTTTGCTTCATTCTCATTGTAAACAGAGATAATTTCTTATTGGAGCTATAATCTTCATATATGGGGCTATTTCATCATTGTGTTTGCAGTGCTTATTTCTATAACTTGTACTCTCATGTCTTTCATTTGTGTTATTATTTGTTTTTGTGTTGTTATGTACAGTGCTTTCAATTTTATTCTTCTTCTACTCTCATGTATAGCTTTCCATTTATAGGGACAATTCTTAAGATATTGCTAGGGCTCTTGACAATACTTCAGCTATTTTTTTCTGCATTTCCTTTAGGTTATTATTTCTTATTCTTCTATATTGCTGGTAATGTTATGGGAATAGTGTGGTTTCATATCATGGTGGCCATACTGTTGTTTCTTGTGAGATTCCTGAAACTATGAGGTAATACCTTCATGGTGTACCGTCCCTCTCTTCCCCCCCCGATAGAGATTTGTTTTTAGGTGGAGGTTGCGAGATATGGGTAACATGTTTCAGTTCTCATCTATAAGTTGGTATCAAAAGTCTTTTATTACAGATTCATCCTAATGTGGATAAGTGCTTCAATAGCATTCTAGATATTTCCCATCTTCCATTACTGGGGTCTTTGTACTTGTCTTAGCTATAAAGTTAGAATTTGTCCATGAAAGCTTAGGGATATTCTTGATGTAATTAAATTCCTTAATTGTTCTTTTGTCAGATTTTATACCTAGGATTAGTCTTTGTTCTCACAAGGTTTTGTGTTGTATGTTGCCCTATGGAAATCAAACAAATCCTAGTTTCAATCCTTCTCCACAGATGGTATGTCATGTTATGTTGTTGAAGTTAGAGAATAGATGTGAAATTGTATGTCTATCTCTCCTCTAGTTTGTTCTTTAATATGTTTCTTCCCATTCATAATCACTGTCTATATGGATAGATACTTCCTCATCATCAATGTTTCTCTCAAGGTATAATTTATCTAGCAATTCTTCATAACTATTAACTCCAGCAATGGCAAATATTTTCTCTATTGACATAAAATTTCCTCTGTTCTCCATGATATCATCATCATCATTATATTCATAAGATTTTGTTTGTTCTGAATCTAGGTATTCACTTTGACCATTTGTGTCCCACATATCTCAAACAAAAAGCTTGAAAAATTCATATGATTCTTGTTCTCCATCACTATTTTGGTCCATTATTATTATACCATTTGGTATTGAGTCATCTTGGTCTGAGTCTGACTCTTGGTCACTGAATTCTGTAATCCTTATGTTTTTCTTTGGATTTTGTTCAGTACCATGTAAACTTATGTCAGATGTTGTTAACTCAGATTTTATGTGTTGATCTAACCCTATGCCACCAGCTTTTATCTTTCCCAATTCTATTTCTAGATGTTTCTCATTAACAGGCTTTAGATTTGTGTTCTGTGGTGATAAACTTGATGTTATGGGGTTCACTGCTTCTTGCAGATATGCAATGCTGTTACTAAAATTTACAGGTTCTACACTTTCTTCAGCCTCAAGTTTTTGTTCATCTGACCTCTCTTTTGACTGTGTGGAGGTAGAAACCTTTCCCTCTATGATGTTATCTTCTGGGAATGACTTTATTACAGCTGCATTTCCCCCCTGTATCACTGGGATATGTGTATTCATTCTTTCCCACTGTGCTCCATACATATGGTTCAGGTTTTTCTGTGGATATTGAATTTATTGCCTGTATCACTTTGCACTGCACTGTCATCCTCTGTCACTTGTATGGTTTGACCAGTTAAATTTTCTTGGTTTAAATCATTTCCTAATTGATCTTCATTTATATTTATATTTGAGTGTTTATTGTGTTCTCCTTCACTGGAATATGAATTTAAACCATAGGTATTTATAAGTTCATATAGTTTGACTTGGTCAGACCTCCCCCCCCCCCCCTTTAGAATGTTGGATTCATGGGAGTTTCTTGAACCTTTGGCTATCATAACAATTGTAGTGCCCTGCATTCTATTTGTGTTTTAAAATCTAACTGATGTTACACTTCTAATACTTTGAATATGATTATCAATATCAACTGTATTTTCACCTCCATTTTCCTTTAGATTAGAATTTTTCAAATTATTTTGCATAGGGTAAAAAATTTCAGCTTCTGGGTTCAAGCCAGATATTTTCTCTAAGGAAGTCTGTGCCAAATAGCTTTTTGAAGTTTTAATTGGTCCAAGTGGGTTTTTTTCTATGTCTGTGAGATTTTTTACATTGTTTATAGCTCCTTCAGATGTATCTGCTATAGTCACCTTAGTTCATGCGTTTCTTTGGCTATTATGTTGCAAGGAATTGAAATTTTGTTTTCCTTTTTCTCCCATCAACTTATGATTTTGTTTATACCAGTTTTCATGAATTCTCTCTCCCTCCATTTCAATCCTTGAATCTAATCTTCATTCAAAAACATTTCCAAGATATGTTTTTATCTGTTCTTTGCTCTTCTCTTAACTATGCCCCTTCTGTATAAATCTCCAATATCAGCTTGCATCTGTGCTATGATGCTTTTAACCTCATGATCTAACTCTTTTACCTGTCTCTACTTTTCACTTAAGTTTTGATTTGGTTTTTCATCATAACTTCTCACAGACCCAATAAATTCACTCTTAGATAGCACTGTAAAAATTAAATTATGTCTCCACTAAAAATATTATATTTTATGAGGTTTATTAAGGATTATTAGAAAATCAAGGAATAAAGAAAAAACAAAATAAAAAATCATGTGCCCAGGGCTGATTAGTCCATTCAAAGCTTACTTACTACATCATTGCAATGGAGGAGAAGAGAAAGCAGAGAGAGAGAGGCAGGCATTATTGCCAGTTAAATACTAATCATGATCTCACCCAGGTGGAGACTCAGGTGAGATTATAGGGAATTCTGGGAAATACCAAGGACTTCTGGGGATTGAAGTCTAGGGTTCAAATCTCCATTTTTACACACCCATGTATTTTCTTTTCTTTTTATATTTTTATATTTCCCTTCTGCAATTCCTCATTATTTGTCATACCCTGCCATTCCTTTTTGTTATCCCCTTGTTTATTTCCAAGTATCTTAAATTCCTGGCTTCATAAGGGGTGTCTTCCTTTGGTTACAACATCCACATATTTCAGTTTTGCACCTGTTTTTATGGCTTGTCTCATGCTATCAAGGTCTGATGCCTCTGATTTTGTTTTCAACTGGCAATGCTGGCAGCACGAATTTGTTTTAGATCTGTAATATGTTCTCCCCTGTTTACTTTTGTTATTTTGTTCATATTTCTTTTTTAGGTAACAGTCCTTAATCAAGTGACCAACTTTGTGGCAAGGGAAGCTCTTTCTTGTTTCTCTCTGACCTCTCTTCTACTGGTATGAGGGTCTAGAGTAGGTTTTGATGGTTTGTAAATTCTTAATTTGCTCAATCTCCTTTGCTTTAAGAGATTGTTCTGTATTTTGCAATTTCTGTCTTAAATCTTTCTTTTCCTCCTACTGTTCTTTGTGACTGTCCCAAAAACAACTTGATGCAGCTCTTACCTCATTTATTGTTATGTGGTTATATTTAGGAAAATAGTTCTTAAAGAAAATTTTCAAGTTGAGAGTTGCAATCTCTTAAGAATTGCCTCCTAACATGTGCCATTGATTCATCTGAGTCTAGATTGATTCCCATGACTGATTCCACTGTCTCTGCTAATCTACCAATAAAGCTAGAAAGATGCTCATCTTTTTCTTGGGTTATTCTGTCAAATTTTCTCTAAGCATTTGGCTTAGAACAAAAGGATTTTATTGCTTGCAGAAGGTCTTCCCTGCACTTTCTCAGATAAGCTAGACTTGTGGGATTGGCAAAATCAAAATCCTCCCTTTCCTCCTCTGTGGGCCAACTAGTCAAAGAACTGTCCTTTCTGGTCTTCTCTATGAACTGCCTGTGTTCATGTGGGCTAGATAATTCAGACAAAAGAAAATTTGAATCTTGAAAACTGGGCTCAAATATTTTGAAGGCCCCTTTCCACTCTTTTAGAGCATGTTAAGGCTTACTTAGAAATTTTGGAAACCTCCTTTTTATGGAATCTAATTCCTGGGAAGAGAATTGTTTATGTATCTTAGAATGGACCACACCAGTAGATTCAGAAACTTAGCTATATCTCTAAATGACAAGATCTTTTCGGTGTCTGTATCTTCTTTGACTTTTCCCTCAGTCCCTTTCTTATTTTTATCTTTAGATTTCTTGTCCTTATCCTTAATTTCTTTATTCATCAGTCCTGTTGTCTTTTGCCTTCTCCCATCCTGAGTCTGTCCTTGTCCTTGTTTCTGGAGATATTCTTCACACATTTTCCTGACCATTTGTTCAAGGTTAGTATCTACCACAAGAATCTGGGCTGCCTTTTTGGGTGTTATGAATTTTATGAGGTTGCTAATATATGTAATAGTTTGAATTGCCACCATAGCAAATACATAAAACCGAGTTATAATCTGCCATACCACTGTATTGGTAGTAAATGGCATGGTTGTTATGAAAGTCGTGGTATTTGCTATTATCCCTATAGTGTCTATTAATACACCAGTTACAGCACTGTACAAAATGATGTACATCCAATAACAGGTGATAGCAGCAAATACTAACAGTCCACATATGATTCGTAACAGCATTTTCTTCCTTCAATATATTTCTCTTAGCCTGGAATGGGTAAGATTTTTCTCAGGGTGCCAAATATTGTTGACTTTCCAATGACTCAGAGTTCAGTTTTCTTGTGAATGCCCTTTATTTACATTTTTGTTGTCATTGGTTTATGCCACTCTCTGTGCCCACATCATCCTTGATATTAAAAAAAAAACCAAGTAGTCTCTTCATCTTATGTCTGAGGTACAATTATATTTCAGGCAATTTTGTTTCAGCCATTTCCTCATTCTAATCAGGGATCTCAAATAACAAAAGAATTCTTAGAGTTTATAAATTATCAAGGGCTCTTTAGAGAATTTTAGGCCATTATCTTGAATTTATCTTTTACCATTAAAGCTCAGTTCAGCCAAGAAGAGAGAATTTATCTAATAGAATAGAAAAACAAGTCAAAGATTCATTTGAAGTATTGAATCATGACAAATCAATTAACATATAGCCTCAAGGATTCCAGAATGGGAAAAGTAAGTAGCAATAACTGAGATCTAAACAATGATGAAAGGGTAAGGGGCCTTTGTATTTGTATGGTATTCTAGGTATTCTAGTCAATTGTAAGATAGGCAGATCTTGATTCTACAGTTTATGACTTTAAGTGGTTTCATTAAATCAGTTAGAACATAAAGTCTAATTCTACTATATCTGGAAATTTGAGACTAATATTTTGCTTCTTCATTGCCAATATACCAAGGCTTATATTTAGGTGTATTTAACACCATGAATTTTTCCATTGCCCACAATTTTGATTCTTCAGAGTACAAGGTGTTTTATGATTTGCAGCTATACAAGCTTTATCAGGTAAATAGTAAAGCTAAAAAGATGAGTTTGGGCAGTAGAGAAAGCTTGGGGTCAGGGAAATTATCAGTCCAGTGCTTTCTTCTCTTCAAATAGGGATCCAGGTTGTTCATCTGAAGTGCCAAAAGATAAATACTGGTGAATTGACTCAATACACAGCCTGTCCAACTGCAGGTCCTAGTTTGAGCACTTTGCATATTTGTCCATTTGATTTTCCCCTTATAGATCACTAGTTTGATTTCTTTTGGATGGCTATGAATGTTAAAAAAAAAAAGTCCTGTAGGGTTTACTATTATTGCCTGCAAACTAATTAAGGTAAAGGCTTTTGGAGTATAGTGAGATAGTAACAATATGACATTTCTTGTACAATGTGTTGGGAGCCAGGTCAGTCTCTACAAGTAGATTCTTCCAGAAAAAATGGAAACTGAGAGTTTGCCTTAAGAATTTTTATTGGGAAAAGCTGCTTATTCTTTTTGAATAACAGTGGAAGATAAAATATGCTAGTGTTCCTTCTTTTCTTCTTTATTAATGAATTAGGATATTCAAAATTTCAATTAAAATACACAAAGACTCCAAAACCTCATTCAAATCATCTCAACAGTCATCTTCACTAAGTAAAACTAACATTTCCATTAAATGTTATCAAGAAAAATTGTGATTTTCCTCTACTGTAGACAGATTAAATCTTTTCCCTGAAATATGACTATGCAGTCAAAACCTAGTTCTTAAAAAGTGGCCAGGATATCAGGTGGGTATTACTAGTTCTACCCTCTAACATCAGTGTTATATACAGACACAAGAAAAAGTAAGGTTTATAAATGATGCCCACTGTGTGTTACCACAGGCTTTGGCCTTTTGCTGATTAATTGATTTAACATCTCAAAATAAATGCTTATGTTCTATGGAGAGTATTAATTTCTTGCATTAAAATAAGTAATATTAAAAAGTGTTAATTCTTGTACTCCTGATATGTGGCTGCCTACTTTTCCTTCTACCCCTAGTCTCTTGGCTCCAGTTAAATATCTAGGGGCTCCATTATATTTATAATTAAATCTCATATTTCTTCTAAGATTCTATGATTCAACAAGTCTCCATCCTTAAGAATTATAGCAATACAATAGTCCCCTGTGGTGGAACTTATTTTTGGCCTAATCAGTCAACAATGTTTATTGACTACCCACTTTGCACTGAGCACCCTGGGTCTAGCTGCAAAAGAAACAGATGTTCTATTCCCTGAATATTACAGAAATAGCAAATACATATGCCTAACTAGCTACAGCTATACATGCATGCAAAGGCTTTACTAGTGTCATTGGAAATACCTCTAGCCAAGAGGGATGGATGAGGGAAGAAGTATTCACATCGTAGAGCACTAGTTGATTTTTGTATTTAAATTTTGGTTGAGGTCAAGCCCCAACAAGGACCATCAGAGTAAGAATCATACATTCTGGCATACTATGCTCTGCTGTATCCTACTCTATGCCTAGAATTCTCTAGAGGACCCTATAGCCATACCATTGTAGAAAAGTCCAGAGAGCAAAAAAAAAAATTCTTCTGCCAGCCATTTATTATCTATGATGTTGGGGGTAGAGGGTTTGAAATCCTGAAGGTTTTTGATGACCACATTTACTTACTTTTGCTGTTCAGTTGTTCCTGACTTTTTGTAGCTCAACTTGGAATCTTCTTTTTTAAAAATTGATTTTATTTAATTTTTTTCCCCATGATTACAGGATTCTTGTTGTCTCTCTCCCTTTTTCCCTACCTCCTCCCAGAGTTAAGCAATTTCACTAGGTTATACAAATATTATGATTCAAATCCGATTTATACATTATTCATCTTTGTAATAGAGTAATCTTTTAAAACCAAAACCCAAATCATATACCCATATAAACAAATGATAAATCATATGTTTTTCTTCTGTGCTTCTTCTCCAACCATTCTTTTTCTAGATGTGGCTAGCATTCTTTCTCCTAAGTTCCTCAGAATTGTCCTGGATCATTGCATTGCTTTTTGTAGCAAAGTCTGTTACATTTGATCGACCCACATTGTTTCAGTTTCTGTGTACAAATTTTTCCTGGTTCTGCTCATTTCACTTCACATCAGTTCATTGAGGTGTTTCCAGTTATTATAGAAACCAACCATTTCATCATTCCTTATAGCACAATAGTATTCCATCACTATCATATGCCACAATTTATTCAGCCATTCCCCAGTTGAGGGACACTCCCTCATTTTCCAATTTTTTTCTACCACAAAGAACTTGGCTATAAATATTTTTGTACAAACAGTACCTTTCCCTCATTTTTAAAAAAATTTCTCTGGGATACAAACCCAGTAGTGGTATTGCTGGATCAAAGGACATGCATTCTTTTAAAGCTCTTTGGGCATAATTTCAATTTGGAAATTTCTTGGCAAAGACAGTGGAGTGGTTTGCCATTTCCTTTTTTTAGCTCATTTTATAGATGAGGAAACTGAGGCAATCAGGGTAAAGTAACTTTCCCAGGGTCACACAACTAGTAAGTGTCTGAAGTCAGATTTGAAATCAGGAAGATGAGTTTTCCCTAACAAGACTGGCATTCTATTCACTGTATCACCTAGCTGCCCAGTTACTTACTGTGTCCAGAGGAATAGTTGGGCCAGAGTAGATGGTTGTGTTCTGATATCTGGAAAAATAATGGAGGGAATTTGGGTAACAAAAGGAGATACATTAACAGGTTAAAATGATGGTGACTGTTTCTAAAGGAGAAATGACAACTGCTATATTTCCATGGATTTTTTTTCCCCTTTGAAAAGCAGAATAGACAGAGACTAGAACATCTGAAAGAAACAGGTAACTTGGTTGAGGGCACTGAACTGGGAATCTAACCAGAAACAGAGCTCAAAGGAACCTTAGAGATCATCTAGACAATCACTTCCTTTTACAAATGAGGAAACTAGGACCCAAAGAAGTTAAGTAGTTTTCCTTTCTTCCCTTTAAATTGTGTAACTAAATAAATAAGATAAGAACATTAGTGAGGTAAGGCAGTATGCTTTCATAGCCCTGGCAATTTAGATCTCTTTATTCTCTTTTATGGCATTTCTTTGAAATTCCTTACATTTAACTAAATTTAAAGAGAAAATCAAGATAGAAGGCAGGGTTGGAGGGGGTGAACTTTTCTTAAATGTCTGTAGTTGGTATTGTCTTCTGCCAGCTAAGAGGAGTCTCAGGACAATGTGATTTCTATTAGAAATGAGAACAAGTGCCTATTGTTTAGGTTTAAGCAGCTCCAACTGTTTCTTCTGCAGATAATTAATTTAATTAAAGTGGTCCCCGAAGCCAAATTGAGCTCCATATTGAGTACTATATACATTGTTTCCAAATTTCAACAGGGCTATTCAGAAATGGCAAGCTCTCCTCCCATCTAACAGCAGAGGAACACAGAGAACCTAGGTCTAGCTAAATTGCTTTATCAATTCAACTGGAGCAGAGTTCCTAAGACGAGGGTTGAAACATGAGACCCTTTCAGGGCAGTGGGGAATTGACTGATGTTTCTCAATTCTCTGTGGACCTAGGGTTTTGATATCTGCAGTTTTTGCTTAATTGGAATGAAATAATTAAGACTATATCTTCTCTGGATTTAATACCAGAATGATGTAGTGATTCTTTGTCTTTTGGTGATTTGATGAAGTGGGGAAAATTGTTCTAACTTTGTCCTGATCAATCATCTTGTGGACTTTTTTGGTATGCTACCCCTACTGTGACTGGGTAGTGAGGTAGACCTGGGCCTATACTATCTAATATTCAAATTCATAATTTAATTATGAAGTGCCCCAGATAACTCAGTAAGAGTTGGTGTCAATGGATGGTGGTTATATCTATTAATATCATTCAACATGTATTATTCCCAAATAATGAGACATGCCCAGTATTGAGTTTATAACAAGATTTCAATCAAAATAAGCTTGGTTATAATAGCATGAATTCATAAGACAGTTAGGTGCTATAGTGGAGAAAGCACTGAGCCTGGAGTCAGGAATACCTGAATTCAAATCTGGCCTCAGACACTTATTATCTGTGTGACCATGTCACTTAAATCTGTTTACCTCAGTTTCCTCATTTGCAAAAGGAATTAGAGAAAGAAATGGCAAACTACTCCTTTATCTTTGCCAAGAAAACCCCAAATGGGGGCACAAAGAGTCAGACACAACAACAACAAATAGTGCCTTTGATTAAAGTTCATGGGTAAGGATCATTCAGGATGAGATGGCAGGGTGTAATCAACATCTAAAGATACAGAAAAAATAAATTATTATCAAAAGTTATTACTAATCTCAAGTAAAATGTAAAAACCTTGTTAATTATAATAAAATTTTGTTAAGAGAGAGTAAAACCATTTTTATGTAAATATGTGTTTTTTTTGAAGTCTTAACAGAGCCTTAAAAGGCAACATGGTTTTATTATATTCAAGCTCACTTTAAAACACATAGAATTTGTAAGTTGCTCAAGTTAGTTGCTCAAGGTCACACACTTGCTTGAGATCTCACAACCAGTAAATGTCTAAGGTAGCATTTAAGCCACGGTTCCTTGATTCAGCCCAGGGCCCTATCTATTATCTATGCTGACTCACCTTCCAAGGAATCTTAATTAAGGATTTTCTTTTTTTGTTCTCACTCTCTGGAAGAAAGTACATAATTACATAGAATAGAATAAAACATCAATAATGCTAAGTAATAGTAATAAGTAGGTAGATGCATTGTGGGAATATAGCAGAATAGGAAGTAAAACTTCCTTGCCTTTCTCAGACCTGCCACAAACAACCAAAAGTAATTCCACAGAATCAATGCTAAAAGTAGCAAAAACAGCCAGGAGTTGAGAGTGAACCTGAACAGCCAGGAATAAGTAGGGAGGAAAATTTCTGACTTTATTATCCTTATTCCCATTATTATGTGTGTGTATATGTATATGTGTGGGCAGGAATAGAACAAAGAGTGAATCAATAAAATAGCCACTGGCAACTTCACTTTGTTTGCTGAGCCCCTGAGCTTATATCCTTGAGGATACTCCTGGAATTTGCAGGCAAAGGGCCCAGGGTGCAGCTGTGTCTTCTTTGGCCTTGACTCCAGAGACCTCCACTGGCTCACAGCTGGGGCCTGAAGGAGTGGATACCATGGAGTTTATGGGCACCCAACTCTAAGAGCAGGAACTCAAGCATCACTGCTAACAAATGAGGGACTTTGGTGGTCTGAGGAATTCAGACTAAACACTTGCTCTATCCCAGGCTGTGGCAATAGGAGAGGAAGAATAAGGAAGATGCTCACACTGCTGAGTCTGGTTGCTGAGGGACTGGGGCTCTGTCAGCTGTGGTCATTCCCAAGAGGGTAGAGTCCTGACTGCTGCCACAAGGAGAAGTGGAGTGTCTATTTACAGTTGCAGGTACGGTGGCAGAGCTGCCTGCAGGCTCTGGTTAGAGTACAGGTCAATCATGCTCTGGAGTTTAAGTGGGGGACCAGGAATACATCAGATCCTGGACTATAAAAACTAGAACTAAATAAGACTTAGTTAAAAATAAACACACACACACACACACACACACACACACACACACACATATCCTAAAACCTAACATATCCCAACACACTAGGAATCCTAGGACTCCAGAAAAAAGCCAGTAATTAAGTTTATTGGGCCAGCTGCTAATTAAAAAAAATAAATGAATTAATAAAAATGAACAAGCAAAGGAGAAAGAACCCAACTAATTCATAGCTATTATGGGGGCAGAAAAGACCACAGTTCAAAGTGAAAGGATAGTGAAGTAAAAATACCCACTTCAAAAACAGAAAAGAAATACAATAAGTGGTCACAACCTCAAAAAGAGCTTTTAGAAGAACTTAAAAAGGGACCTCACATAATACATATATAGCCCAGTGGAATTGCTTATCAGCTCCAGGAGGAGGGAGGGAAGAGGGAAAGGAGAGAACATGAATTATGTAACCATGGAAAAATATTTGAAAAAATAAAATTATTTTTAAAAATAAGAAAAAAAAACCTCCCAAACTAAATGAGAGAGGTTGAGGAAAAATTAGGGAAAAAATAAGAACAATACCAGAAAATTAAAAAAAAAATTATGAAAGAAAAATCACCTAAATGCAAAAAATCCCTCTAGAAACTCATGGAAGAAAATAATGTATTAACTATAATTGGGCAAGGGGAAGCCAATTATTTCCTAAGACAACAAGAAATAATAAAGCAAGATTAAGAGAATGAAATAATAGAAGAGAATATGAAACATTTTATCACAAAAACAGCTGACCTGGGAAATAGATCAAGGAGAGACAATATAAGAATAGTTGGACTCCTGGAAAGTTATAATAAAAAAAGAGTTTAGACACCATACTCCGGAAATCATTAAGGAAAAACTGCCCAGAAATTCTAGAATCAGAGGATAAAATAGAAATCTAAAGAATCCACTGATCACCACCTCAAAGAGACCCAAAATTGACCATTTCTAAGTTCTATAACTCCCAGGTTAAGGAGAAAATACTACAAGCAACAAGAAAAAAAAACAACTTAAATACTCAGGAGCTACACTCAGAATAGCACAAGACATCAGTCAGAACATTAAAATAATGCAAGATATAGAATATAAGCATTTTAAAGAGCAAAAGAACAGGGCTTATAACAAAAAAAATGTCCTGGACAAAATTATAAAAGGAAAAAATGATATATAGTGAACTGAAGGACTTTCAACTCTTTCTAGGGAACTCAGCAGAAAATTTTATCTGTAAGAAACATACAAAGATAATGAAAGACTAATCATAAGTAACCCATATGGTCAAAGTGTTTGATTCCTGTATGGGAAAATGCCATCTATGGCTCCTGGAAATTCATTGACAGGATGTTTTGGAGGGTGTGTATGGATAGAAGACTCAAGGTTGAGATGAATATACTTGGATGAGCTGATATGGTAGTGGAATAGATCAGGAGGAGACAGGCTGGAATATAGCCATTTCATATATTCCATATTCCATATGGAGGAGGAATGAGTGGAGGAACTGCCATGGAAAAGGGGAGGAAAGGGTGAAGGGCTAGTAATACTAAAACTTTACTTTCATCAGACCTGGGATAAAGAGAGAATAGTCATACGCAATTAGAAGGGTAAAAACATTCTTAACATACAGAGAAACAGAAGGGAAAGAGGCTAGGATGAGGGAAAGCCTGGAAGTCCTCTTGGGGGACTGAGAGAGTAAGAGAAGGAAGGGTAGTGTCAGGAGGGCAAGGGGTTATAAGAAAAGGGAGGGAAGGGAAGGATATCTAGAAGGGAGTACATATCAAGAGGCAGGGAGATAGAGAGGGACTCTGAGGACAAAATAGAGGAGGGATTTTTAGAATCAAACTCATCAAGACATAGGAGGGCACAGTTGTGGAGATAAAGAAAGGATTTTTAGAAAGGTAAGTAGAATAAGATTACAAGGTAAGGGAGAAAGGACAAAGGAGGTACCTTTGGAAAGGTGGACCAATTTGGAACTAGAAGGGCAAAGGGAGAGGATAAGAGGATTTTGGAGAAGGATTGTTAATTGGAGAGGTATTGGTTAAAGGAAATTGGACATCTGAGGATGAATAGGTAGAAAAGGTAGAGGCAGACATATAATGAGGAGGAGCAGAGTAGATGGAAATGCACAGCTAGTAACAATGACATTAAATGTAAATGGGAGGAATTCATCCATGGGAAGAAAAAGGATAGCTTAAAGGGATTAAAATCCAGGACCTGACAGTGTATTGTTTATAAGAAACACATTGAATATCAGAGACATACATAGAGTGAAGGTGAGGGGTTGGAGCAGAATATATTATGCCTCAGTTGTTTGAAGAAGGCAAGTCTAGTAGTCATGATCTCTGACAAAGTTGGGGCTAAAATGGATATAATTGGAATAGATAAACAGAGTAACTATATTATGTTGGGGGTGTGGTACTATGGATATTGAACCTATATGTACCAAGAGTTATAGCATCCAGATTTTTAAAGGAAAAACTAAATTAGATATAGATGGAAATAGATAAGAAAATAGTAATCTTTGGGAACTTTAATTTTCCTCTTTCAAAATTAGATAAATCTTTTTTTTTTTAACCCTTACCTTCCATCTTGGAGTCAATACTGTGTATTAGCTCCAAGGCAGAAGAGGGTAAGGGCTAAGCAATAGGGGTCAAGTGACTTGCCCAGGGTCACACAGCTGGGATGTGTCTGAGGCCAGATTTGAACCTAGGACCTCCTGTCTCTAGGCCTGGCTCTCAATCCACTGAGCTACCCAGGTGCCCCCCAAAATTAGATAAATCTAACTAAAAAATAAATAAGAAAGAAGGTAAGGAGATGAAGAGAGCCTTAGATAAATTAAATATGATCGCTATCTGGAGAGCTCCCTCATACCTGCATGAGGCTAGTAGTAGATCTAAGCCTGAACCTACACATAATTCAAATATAGTTTCTGATAGGACAACAATGATTTAGAAAACAGAAAAGTATTCTGCAAATTAATATACTTTAACACTCATGATTCTGTGGAAGTAATCATGCATTCCTGAGGGGTTGTGGCATTGGAACAACAGTTCCACTGGGTATGGCCAAGCTTGAAAAACTTGATTTGGGAAAGAGTATAGTCCTGACAACAGATTGTCTTTGCTGCCTAAGGATCAATCTAGTTAAATATGGCCCTGGTAAGGTATGTTAATTGAGAACTAGATGGGTTAAAATAATCATTTTAAATGCTGATAGGAACATGGAGGAACAAGCCTAACATTACATTGCCAGAGCAGCTGTGAATTATTGTTTTTAGAAAACAAGATAGAAATACACATTGAGAGATGTAAAACTATTCATGGTCATTGACCTAGGAATCCCATTGCTAGAATTTGGCCTTAAGGACATTATTGAGATAGTAAAAAGCTATGAATGTATGAAAATATTAATGGAAGCTTTTGTGTATAATAACAAAATACCTGGAAATAACAAATGCAATAATTGGGAGAAATGGTTGAACAAATTGTGGTATTTGAATATATTGCATTGTATTATGTTATTAGAAATGACAAATATTGGAATTGTAAAGAAAATAAGGGAAACACATGAAGAGATGAAAAGAGAAGAAAAAAGAACAGTAATATTAATACATAGTATGATTACATTAGAAAAATAAGCCACAAAATTGAGAGAAAAAATACCAAAGTAAAACAAATCCAAGAGGAACTTCAAAAGCAGAGGATGTTTATGTTAGCATACATATATAATTTACACTTTTTAAAACAAATTGTAAACAGTGTAGAGTTGTGGTTTTGCACATAATTTTTTTAATGCATTTGTTTGAATGTTTTTTGGTGGTGGTTACTATGTAAATAATAAAAAAATGAAAACAATAACAAAATAAGTAGGTATTAAAGTTGTAACAAAGCAACAGCTTCAGGCCGATCAGGTCAACCCTTGGTGAACTAGGGCTTTGCTTACCCAGCATGTGAAGACTGTTTCAGCAGAACAGACGGAAGAAACCAATAAGAAGGTTCAATGGCTGAGATGGCAACAGAGCAAAGCACTGTGGAGTGCTTAGGGCGTGTTGGAGCACAAAGGACAACACGGCCATCCAATGCAGCTGAGGAAGGTGTAATGACTTTTCGTGCCACTGGACCCAGGCTTCCAACGCTGAGAGAGTGGGACTGTCTCTGTGCATCGACTTTTCCACTTAAATCTTCATGCACAAGTGTCTTTGTGCACAAAAACGCACAAAGTCAATCGTTATCCTCGGTTATGGAGGGACTACTACACAAAGTTGTAACAAATAAAAAGTGTGGTGTCAGACTACCTTTTATTTGTTACAAAGCTAGAAAGCCCCAAGGAAGTTCTTGAAAACATTTTTCTGACTATGATAACTGAGGAAAGGAAAACTGATTCAAGTTCTGGACATACCTAAGCACATTTTAGAATAGAACTAAACTTAGCTCTTGTATATTATTCTCAATGTGTTATTTCTCTGGCTGTTTTGCATCTTTTTGTGTTAGCAAAGAACTGTGAGGATTGGATTTAGCTCTCTCCTGATTGTAACAATGAAGATACTTAGCTCTTTCTTTATTGTGAATATAAAATTGTAATCTCCTGATTGTAACTATGAAGGTACTTAGCTCTTCCTTTATAGTGAAGCTAGAATTGTAAGCTACAATCTATTTTTAGGTTTTAACTACAAAAAGGTGTTAAGTAACTACAAAAGGTGAACTTACCAAAAGAGGTGTTAAGTAACCTAAAAAGATAAAATCTAACCAAAGAAGGTGAGAACTAAAGAATGGGCAGTCCTGGAGAAAAACATCTGCTGTGATTGGTAGATATGAAAATTTAGAGGAGGGGGCACAAGAGAAAAAGGTCTTTAAATAGAGGGGAAAAAAAGACTGAAGAAAGGGAGTCAGTCATGTGGGCTTGGAGTGAAGGATGGAGGAGTGACCTGAAGGCAGACACCCAGACTTCTTTTAGACTGTCACCGTTGGTAAGTGACCCCGCCTTTCTGAAGGTGTGAAGCCTCCAGGTAAGGTCCATATTCTTGAGACTCTCTTCCCCTGGCTGGGGTTTAGAAATTGTAACTGGTATCAGAAGAAGCCAGAGGTTTTTTTTTTTTTCTCTCTCCCTCTTTCCTTAATATCTTTCTTCTGTTGTAAATATTGTAAATAAACTACCATAAATTTTATTTACTTTAGTAATTCATTTTGGGATTTAGAAATTAAATCCCTGGTGACCACATAATAAAACCACATATAATAATATATTTCAGACTTCAACCACAATTTAATTTAAACAGAACTAAATTTAAAGTGGGTACCCATGGATTCAGGAAATGGCTGAACAAATTATTTTTAAAAGTTACTGGTGGCAGATTTAACATTTATGCACACATTATGTAAGGGGGCAATGTGCTATAGTCTCAATTCTCTGTTTTATGATCTATGGACAAATCACTTACAACGCTCCAGGCCAAATTTCTCACCTGTAAAATGACAGAATTGGAAGAGATGCCCCATTATAGACTGTTGCTTTCTCTTTCTGGTTCTGCTAACCAACAATTCATTGATGGCTGTGGATGTTATTGACTGGTTTTATTCATGTGGGTTTTCTTTCTTTACTTGAAATGGGATAGTGTGATATGTACTGAGGACAAAACTACATTTTAATTTAGAGAACTTGTGTTTGGTTTTATATTAGAGTTCAGGTGTTATGGAGAAGGAGTTGATGATAAATGCCAGAAGGTAGAAGGCGGATGAAATGATTATCCCCCCCTTTCAGTCTTCTTCGAATATGTCTCCTCATTAACCCTGCCTTTACTTCCCTCTAATAACTGATCTTATAGATGAACCTCTTCCCTTGGGGGAAGAGAGAGAAATCAGCTCTCTCCCTTTTCCACTATAATTATTCCCTTCACTCACAAGGAAAATCAATTTAGAATAAATGACAAAGTTTTATTCTAACAATAATGGTCAGGGGAAAAACAGAAGGATGTCTGAAAGTTAGGGTCTAGAGGAAAGAAGAAGTCCCTATCTGTCTAAATCTCCCTTTCTCTCCCTCTAAAGTTAAGAGACTCAGGCTTGACAGCCTGGCCTCTAAGAAGTTCAGGTTTGTGACCCTTGGTTTTTGTCACAGCAGAGCCAATGTCCAGACCCAGGGTATCAAAGAGCTGTGAGAGATCTTGTTAGGCTGTTTTTATTCTTCTCAGGTTTCTGCCATACTTCTTGGTATCTTTGGGGGGAAATGGTGATTAAGTTCAGTGAGGGATTTTGTATATTGCTTAGGATCCAGTCTCAAATCAGACCTTCACCTTTGCTGTCTCAAGATAGAGATCAACTACCTTTCGGAATCTCTCTTCCCTCCAGATTCTAAGCCTCCTCCAGTTCTAAGCTTCAACCATCTCCCCCCCCCCACCCCCCCAGCTGTGGATGGATGGAAACCTTTGCATTTCTTCCAGTCTCTGTCATTCAAAGTCTCTGGATTATTCCTCTATCACAGTTTGAATTCTTAAATATTTTACTATCCATGTTACAAGAGGGGTAAGTCACAATTTCTATGTGCTGCAGTATTCTCATTTGCATGATTAGATTATTCAGATTATATTAGATGACTCAGTTTTTCTCCCTATAATCTTAAAATCAATCCTAAATAACTTGTAGGTGCTGAACAACTTCCCCCTAGAATGATTGGGAGAAATGGTTGAACAAATTGTGATACTTGAATGTAATGGATTGTATTATGTTATTAGAAATGACAAATACTGGAATTGTAAAAAAAAAATAAAGGAACTAAATGAAGAAAAGAGAAGAAAAAAGAATAACAATAATGCCCACTATGATTTACATTAGTGGATACTGAAAGATACTAAAGACTAATTGCCAGCTTCACAATTTTGCCTGAGACTGAACTTGTTGGCTTTTAGGGTTCCTTTAATCTTATGATCCTACAGTTTAGAAAGATTAGATATGTTAACAATAAGGATAGGAATAGGTGCTGGACCTGTGATTTTTTTTTTAAACCCTTACTGTGTATTGGCTCCAAGGCAGAAGAGTGGTAAGGGCTAGGCAATGGGGGTCAAGTGACTTGCCCAGGGTCACACAACTGGGAAGTGTCTGAGGCCAGATTTGAACCTAGGACCTCCTATCTCTAGGCCTGGCTCTCAGTCCACTGAGCTACTCAGCTGCCCCCTGGACCTGTGATTTTATTAAGCATAGGGAACTCCTAGCTAAGGAAATTCTCCAGCAATGCACATTACTGCATTCTCTGCAATAGATAATCTTAGAATTGCCTAGGACCTTGAGAGATTAAGTGATTATTCATGTACATGGAGCCAGTGTGTGTCAGAGGAGAGTCATAATCATAATAGCATACTGCCTTTGGAAAAGTCATGGCCAAGGATTAGACAGGAAGAAATGTCAAATGGGGACAGAATCTGGGTCATTGGATTGAGTGTGCATATTTATGTCATCAAGTACATGCAAATTAAAGTATAACTAAGGTTTACAAATTTAATTCATGTATGTTCAAGTCATAGAAGTAAATTCCAGAAATACAGCAGGTCTCACCAAAAGGAGGCTGGCTCCAAGGGATGAGAGGATGTTTTAAAATCTCTATGTAGTCATTACTATCAATAGCACCAGCAGTCAATTCATCATCAAAGAAGATTTATAAAATAACTATTATGTGCCAGGAGCTGTGTTGGGTCCTGGGGTTACAAAGACAAAATGAAGTGACACTAGCTCTTACAGAACTTGTATTGTGGCCATAGCATGTACATATGTATATGTATATGTGGAATGATTTAGAAAATAAGTCCAAGGTAGTTAGGGAGCACGGTTACTGGCATTTGAGAGGGTCAGGCATGGCTTTGTGTAGGAGTGAGGTCAGCAGCAGCAGCAGAAGTCTGACTCTTCAAATGAGGCAGAAAACACACTAGGTTAGCTATATATGTTTAACCATGCAAGGATGACTGAAGAAGCACCTTCCTCATGTTTATGCTCTACAGCATGCTTTGAGGACATCAGAACCCCTGTTGGGTTGTTGTTCATCCTTTGTTTCCAAAGAGGACCAAAGGCATCACCAAGTGATGTCTTGACTCATGCATGAATTAGATTTAAGTGAAGCAGAGTTGCATAAAATTGTCAGCCTCATTCTCTCTTCCAGACCTCAAAGTCCAGTAGCAAGACTAAAGTTGAAGATGCAATGGATGACCTTGACTTCTTCGATGTCTGACCAAACCTTTGTGTCCATTGGAACAAATTGTTCCCAACTGCCCATTTTGCTGGGGACAGGGGTGGAGACAGCCTTCATATGCTTTGGGTGAACATTCCCTTAACTCACTGATAGGTTTGAGACCTTTCCATTATCTTGAAGGTAGGAATCCTAAATAGGCAGGGCAAAGTGGCATCCTATATGTTCAAAACAATTCTATATAATTCAACATATGCAGGTGTTAGATAAATAAGGTTTAACTGTTAATATGGATATGAAATATTACAAATCTATAGTTTGATGGAACTGCCTTTCTCCTTTTAAAGTATTTGTTACAAAGGAAGATTCACTGACAAAGGGATTGAGGGCATATATTTGGAAGGGAACACAATATAAAAATATAAGGTATGTGATGGGTGAAAGATAAAATGACTGTGGAAACAAAGGTTCAAGTTTCCAAGCATATTGCTTTATTAAGCAATGCGTGCCAATTGCTGAACAAACCAGGGCCTGACTTCCACAGCTTGGACTGTATGGACCTCAAATAGATGGGAAGACATTACATTACATTTGATTTCTAATTGGATGAAAGATTAGGAACTTTTCAAGTTGGGATGAGTGCAGTGAACCATTCATGACTTCATGGAATAGAGTTCCTCTTCCCAGGTGTTTGTGACCTACCATTCCTGCTGAGTACGTCAAAACATAGTAATCTCAGTTCAAGGCTGCATGAACAGTTCCAAGATCTCCTGGTAACGGGTTAACTCCCCTGTTCACATTCTGGGGAGGATAGATTGTGTCTCGAGAAGAGCTTTAAATCTGGTGTGCTGCTTACAATAAATGTTCATTATCCCTCTTTGATAATGTTACAGTCTTTCTTTCCTGCGACTCCGTAGCTATTCCCAGTAGATGAGGAGAAGAACAGGTGCAATTCCCTGAAGTCAGAAAATGAAATGTCCTATTCTTCCCAAATATCTGAAAATAATCAAAGGAATATGGGGGCTTTAGTTAGGTGGCTTGGTGAATTGAGAGATAATTATACTTCAAACAGAGACCGGAGGTCCTGGATTCAAATTTGACCAAAGATACTTCTGGCTTTGTGACCCTGGGCAAGTCACTTAATCCCCATTCCTAGCCCTTACCGCCCTTCTGCCTTGGAACAATACACAGTATTGATTCTAAGATGGAAGTTAAGGGTAAAAAAAAAACATGGAAAAAAATAACTGATTAATATAGGGTCAATTTTCAGATAAGACATATTGCTTGTTTGAGATATACCATTGTGGGAAAATTCTTCCCATCAATCTTTGGATCTGACTGGGTTTCTGGTCAGTATAACCTATGTCTTTAACTAAGGGTTTCTAAGCAGCAGGGAGAGATGGTTCAATTTCCCAGCCATATAGAACTAGGTTCAAACCATGCAACAAGGTTTTCTCCCAATTCCCACAATAGGAGAAAGTTTTCTCACAAGACAGAAACTCAACTAGACCCACAATGGAATAGAAATGGAACTGAGCTAACTTCAGAAAAGAAATTGACTCACAAGATGGAACCAGTGTGGCCTACTTGATTCCCATAATTAATCACTACCAGTTGCTGTTCTTATCTCTTCAATTCCTTCAGATACCTCAGGTTGAAGTGAATTAAAAGGTTTAACTAAATGAAGTATCAAAACTGGTTAGACTGAATTGCAGTGAAATGGTATCTGACACTGAATCCCCTCCAGGCAGGTTCTGAGGTTTTCTTGATGATGATGCTATATGATCCCTGATGGCCCGAGAATAAACTGAATGAACACTGCATACCTATATAAGCAGAGAAGGGTTTTCTTGGATGGTTGAAGGACTCTTTTTTTTTTTTTGAAGGACTCTTAAGAGAACTATTTTCAAGAGAATTGGTTCCAAAAGTCAAGGCACAACTTTTTGAATGGTATACTGAAACCCCAAAGCTATAGAAACATAAAAGAAGCTGTCCTCTAACATGTCCCCTGATTTCTATCCCTGGAAACCCTAGAGCAGTGATGATGAACCTCTGGCATGGATGCCAAAGATGGCATACAGAGAGCTCTCTGTGGTCATGTGGGCCACCTTTCTCCCCTAACTCTCCCCCAGAATTCATTTCAACTAGAAAGGCCCCAGAGACTCAGATGGAGCTGTTCCCCTCCCCCTCTCCACTGTGCCTGATGGCATTTTTAAAAAAATATCAACTGTCCCTTTACCCAGCAGCCCAGTGGGAATGCACAGGGGGTAAGCTGGGCAGCTCACAGGTAGCAGAGCTGGAGGGGAGCAGAACACTGACTTCTCTCCCCTTCTCCACACACACCCCTCTGCTCAGAAGCCCAACGGGGGCAGAGCACTGCACATGGCCTCTGGGGGGCAGGCACAGCACTTGGTTTAGGGTTGGGGGCAGGGCCTGACACTCCATCTCTAAAAAGTTTGCCATTACTGCCCTAGAGACTACTAAGAATAGACTTGCCCTGGTGATTCTTCCTTTTGCTTTAATGTATTATTTGGTCTGTTCTAGTCTCTGTAATTTTCCCAATTTCTGCTTAATGTTTAATTTGTTAATGAGGTATACCAACTACTTAAGATAATTCAGTTCAATGGAAGGAAGCTAAGCTGGCAGTAGCAAAATGGATATTAACTTCCACTAGAGAGCAACCAGGGAAAGAAGTACTGATTCATGACCCTTATTATTTATTGTATCTTAGACTACGCCTGTTGGAGTTGTGGTAGATAAAATTCTAGTTTAATGTGTCTTTTGGAGATCTATGAAGAAAGGAATGTGTGAGACAAAAATGATGACTATCTCAAATAAACAAATCTGGAGTCAGAAGGTAGGAGTAAAAAAAGGCAACTTATTCTCTTCCTGAAAGGGGGCATTTCAATGATGGGCTAAGAAGTGCCAAGTGACTAAGGCAGCAAGCAGGCATTATATATACAAGGTGACTCTTCCTTTCTCCACAATGAACCTTGACTCACAGTCTAAAACACCTGAGACTGAGTTGTAGGTTTTTTTCCAACCCAGTTCAGTTGAAGTAAGGGGAACAACTGCATTGTTCATTGCCCTTGCTGTCTCCTGTTAGTCTCCTTCCATCATTCTCTAAGTTTGTCCAGGAGTCATCAATCAACAAAAGGTAACAAACTAGCTTTTGTAAACTGAATGCTCATTCTGAGAATAACACACTCAATTCTGTCTCACACAGGAGCAAAATCCAATCATGACCCTCCTCCTGTTTCCCACAAAGGGAGAAATTTCAATCTCTCTTAAAGAAAGGTGAACCAGATCCCAAATGAGATAGCTATTCCTGCTATACATCAGGCAAGCCAGACAGATAATGATATCTCTAGATATTGATGATATAAAGATACAGATAATAATGGCTAATATTTATATATTTCTCACTATGTGTCTAGGATTATGTGAAGCACTTTACAAATATTATCTCATTTGATCCATACACAACACTGGGAAGCAATACTATTATTATTCATATTTTATAAATGAAGAAACTTGAAAAAAGGGGTGAAATTTTTGTCCAGTCAAGAGCTAGTAAAATAGCTGAGGATGGACTTAAACTCAGGTCTTTTTTACTTTAGGCTTAGCACTCTATCAACTATACCATCAAGCTGCCCTTAAGATGGATATCTATTAATAGTTATTTATTATAATATAGATATAGTTATAGATATCTTATCAGAAAATGAACTTGAGATTTGTATAAGGAATGCTCATGTGCATGTAGGACAGTTCAGTATAAGGAAAAGCATGAACATAATTGATTATATCAATAACCAAAGCAACAAAAATCATATAATTAGATCAATAGATGTGACAAAATACAAAATATTTCTATTAAAAATACTTGAAAGCACAGATTTAAGTGTATTTTTCCTTAAAATGATAAAAAGCATTCACCTAAAAATATCAGTAGGCATTATCTATAATGGGGATAAGCTAGAAATCTTCCCAATAAGATTAGAAGTAAAACAAGGATGTCTATCAATATTATTTAAAATTGTACTAGAAATCCCAGCAATAGCAATAAGAGAAGAAAAAAATTAAAAAAATCAGAATGGGCAATGAGGAAATAAAACTATCTTTTTGCATATGATAGAATAGTATTCTTGGAAAATCCTAGAGATTCAACTAAAATTAGTTGAAACATTAATTTTTAGCAAAGTAGCAGGATATAAAATAAATCCACACAAATCATCAACATTAGTATAGATCAACAACAAAATACTATAAGAATAGATAATAATATATATTTCATTTAAAATAACAACCAACAATATAAAATACCTGGGACTATATCTGCCAAGACAAACCTAGGAACTATATGAACACAATGATAAAATACTTTTTATACAAATAAATTAGGTTTAACTAATTAGAGAAACATTAGTTTATCATGGATTGGCCCAGCCAATATAATAAAAATGATAATTCTGCCTAATCTTATTTAGTGCCATCTCAAATTACTAAAAATTATTTTTTGATCTAGAATAAAATGACTAAGTTCATTTGGAAAAACAAAAGGTCAAGATTATCAAAGGAATTAATGGGAAAAAATAAAGGAAAGGAATATAGCAATACCAGATAGTAAACTACAAGCCAGTAATTATCAAAACTACCTGGTATTGGTTAAGAAATAGAATGGTGGATCAGTGGAATAGAGTAGGTATACAATACACCATAGTAAATTATTATAACAACATTGTTTTTGATAAACACAAATATTTAAGCTTTCAGGATAAGAACTCACTACTTGCTAAAAAATTTGGGGAAAACTAGAAAATAGTATGGCAGAAACTAGGCATAGACCAATATCTTACACCAAGATAAAGTCAAAATTGATACGTGATCTAGGTATTAAAGAGAGATATCACAAGTAAATTAGAAGACCATGGAACATATTACCTATCAGATTTATGATAGGAAAAGAATCTATGGATATATATGCTCTAAATCATTATTTATTAGAGAAATGAAAATTAAAACTACTTTGAGGCACATTTCACACCTATCATATTGGCCAAAATGATAAAAGGGGAAAATGACAAAATGTTGGTGGGCACTTGGAAAAATTGGGACACTAATACAATGTTGATAGAACTATGAACTGATCCAACCATTCTGGAGAACAATCTGGAATTATGCCCAAAGAGTTAGAAAATTGTGTACACCCCGTGATCCAGCAATACCACTATTAGAACTGTTTCCTAAGATGATCAAAGGGGGAAAAAAAAACCCCTATATGTTCTAAAATGTTTATAGCAGTTCTCTTTGTGCTGGCAAAGACCTGGAAATTGAGGGGATGCTCATCAATTGGGGAATGGCAGAAAAAGTTGTGGTGTATGATTGTGTAGGAATACTACTGTGCAATATAAGAAATGATGAGCAAGTTGATTTTAGAAAAATGTGCATGAGGTAATGAAGAGTAAAATAAGTAGAACCAAAAGAACATTGTATATGGTAACAACAATATTGTTTGAAGAGTAACTGAATGACTAAGCTATTCTGAGTAATACGAATATTCACATTAACTACAAAGGACTTGGGAAGGAAGATGCTATCCAATTCCAGAGAAAGAAATGACATGGAAATATGTATGGTATGGTTCCATTTTTATATATCTATGTCAGATGTTGACTTTCTGTAGTGAAGGGTTGAGAGGGAGGGAGACAGTTTGGAACTCAAAATGTAACAAAAAATAAAATAAAATATATAAAAAAAGAAACAAGTAAAGGAGCTCAGAAAAGAGACCATAGATTTCTACAATAATCATTAGAGAAAGAGCTTGTCAGGAAAGACCTCTACTCAGATGAGGAAATTCTTAGTTATCCTCAGTTTCTAATCTGGCTAACGCTGAGCTCTATAGCTATAGTGGTAGTCTCTCGGTGATCGAGAATGACAATTGTCTTTGTGCATTATCATCTATTGATGTACCCTCATGTGGCTTTGAAGTCCAAAGGCTGAGGCGCAGAGTCTGTGGCACACGGGGCCTGGGACGCCAGTTGTTACGGGAGGTGCGGTTGTGGCCTGGTGTCGGCGTTCACACGCAGCGGCAAGACGTCGACGTCGCCCATCTTCAAAGGTAGTGGCGGCATGGTGAATGTGGGTTCACCAGCTGCTTCTGTCAGAGGCAGTGAGTTCTAGTTGCTTTGGTGTCATGCCAGCCCACTTCAAGTTGGACTTTAGCTGATCCTTGAATCTTTTCTTTGGTCCTCCTTGTTTCCTGAGTCCAGCTGACAGTTCACCATAGAATACCTGTCTTGGTATTCGCTGTGGGTCCATGTGGATGACGTGTCCAGACCATCATAGCTGGGTTTGGAGGACCAGGACTTCGATGCTGGTGGAGTTAGCTCTGTCGAGGACTTCCTGGTTGGTGATTCGGTCCTGTCATCGGATCCTCATGATTGACAGGAGGGAGCGTTGGTGGAATTGCTCCAGCTGTTTCATGTGCTTCCAGTACAGTGTCCATGTCTTGCAACCATACAGGAGCGAGCTGAGGACCACTGCGTTGTACACTTTGAGCTTCGTCGCAGTGCTTACACCGCTGTGTTGGAGGACTTTGGAGCGCAGCCGCCCGAGTGCCTGGCTGGCCTTTTGGATCCTGGCATTAATCTATGGTCTAGGGACCTGTCGTTGGCGATGGTGCTGTCCAGGTACTTGAAAGTGTTGATGTTAGAAAGCTGCGTGCTGTCGATTGTAATGCACGGCTGGTTACTTGGCCTCCCTGGTGCAGGATGGAACAGCACCTCTGTTTTGCTGAGGCTGATAGTCAGGCCAAACAGTTTTGTTGCGGTGGAGAACCTGTCCACAATGGTTTGGAGATGATTTTCTTGGTGGGCCATGAGAGCACAGTCATCTGCAAAGAGAGCTTCCAGGATGAGTCTCTCTGTTGTCTTTGTTTTTGCAGTCAGGTGGCAAAGGTCGAATAGTGAGCCATCCATTCGGTATTTGATATAGATGCCCAGGTCTAGATCCATCACAGCATGTCGTAATACCTGGGTGAAAAATAGGTTGAATAGTACCGGAGCAAGGACACAGCCTTGTTTCACACCATTGGAGATGTTGAAGTGATTGGAAGTCTGTCCACCAGATAGGACTTCCCCTGTCATGTTAACATGAAAGAGCTGGATCAGGGGCAGCTGGGTAGCTCAGTGGATTGAGAGCCACACCTAGAGACGGGAGGTCCTAGGTTCAAATCTGGCCTCAGACACTTCCCAGCTGTGTGACCCTGGGCAAGTCACTTGACCCCCATTGCCTAGCCCTTACCACTCTCTTCTGCCTTGGAACCAATATACAGTATTGATTCCAAGATGGAAGGTAAGGGTTTAAAAAAAAAAAAGAAAGAGCTGGATCAGTTTGATGAATTTTGCTGGGCAACCGAGCTTGCTAAGGATCACCCACAATGTGTCCCTGTTCACTGTGTCGAACGCCTTTGTCAGGTCTATGAAGACAATGTAGAGACTTAGGTTCCACTCAAGGCATTTTTCTTGCATTTGCCTCATCGTGAAGACCATGTCGATGGTGCTGCGATCTGGTCGGAAGCCACATTGTGATTCAGGCAGATTCTGCTCTGAAACAGATGACAGGAGTCTGTTGAGTATAACACGGGCGAGGATCTTTCCAGCAGTGGAGAGTAGTGAGATGCCTCTGTAGTTGTCACAGGCTGCTCGTGAGCCTTTGTTCTTGTATAAGGCTACGATGGAGGCATCTCTGAGTTCTGGGGGCATGTCTTCCTCTTCCCATATGCTGGTCAGCACTATGTGGAATGCCTGGAGCGCCTTTCCATTTAAGGCCTTGTACACCTCGGTTGGGATCCCGTCTTTACTGGGTGCCTTGCCTACACTCATTTGTTTAATGGCTTTTTGGACTTCCTCTATTGAAGAAGGGACGTCAAATTGCTTGATGATGCGGTTTTGGGGGATGTGGTCAAGGGCACTTTGGTTGACTGAAGAGGGTCGGTTGAGAAGCTGACTGAAGTGTTCTTTCCACCTGTTGCTGATGCCTTTTTTATCTTTTATGAGAGTGTCACCATCAGAGGATAGCAAGGGAGTGGTGGTATGTTTTAATGGCCCACAGACAGTCTTGAGGGCACTGAAAAATTGTTTGTAATTTTTCGTATCAGCAAAATGCTGGATTTCTTCTGCCTTTTTTTCCCACCATCGGTCTTGCATCTTCCTGATCTCATGCTGCACCGTGGCTTGGAGAGACTTGAATCTGTCCTTTTTAGGAGCAGAGTTTGGGTTATTTTGCCCCTTCATAAAGGCTTTGTTCATTTTGCTCAATAGGTCTTCAATAGCAGTGTTGTTCTTGTGGAACCAGTCCTGGTGGTTGCATTGGACTGCCTTTGATGTTTCCTTCACTGCGTCTCTGAACTGGTTCCATTTCTCGGTTGAGCTTCCAGTGAGTGGTCCCTTGGCAGACAGCTTGTCGTCCAGGCAGGACTGGAATGTTTACAAATAAGATGGATCTCTAAGAGGACTCATGTAAAATGCGTGAACTGTCTGGGCGCGTTTTGGATGGTGAGGTGCAATGCGCATTTGAAGATTTGCTCTAACCAATCAGTGGTCTGTCCAGCATTCAGCTCCTCTCATGGCTCTGGTGATCTTTACATCCTGGATGTCTCACCGGCGTACAATGATGTAGTCAATGAGATGCCACTGTTTTGATCGTGGGTGCATCCACGTTGTTTTATATTTTTTCGCCATTCTGAACAGTGTTCGTGATGGTGAGTTTGAACTCTGAGCATTTGCTGAGTAGCAGTAGTCCGTTGTTGTTCATTTTGCCCACGCCATGTTTGCCGAGCACTCCTTTCCATTTTTCATGGTCCTGGCCAACGTGGGCGTTGAAGTCTCTCAGTAGTATCAGCTTGTCATTTGTGGGTACTGAGTGCAGGACGGCACTCAGGTCAGAGTAGAACTGCTCGATGGTCTCCTCTGTGCTGGTCAGTGTTGGGGCATATGCGCTGATGATTGTGGCTTACCGGTCTTTGCTGAGAGGCAAACGGATCTTCATGAGCCTCTCACTGATGCCCATAGGCAAGTCTGGCAGCTGTTTGAGCAAACTGGTCTTGGTGGCCAGGCCAACACCGTGAACTCTGTCTTCATTTGAGGCTCTACCTTTCCAGAAGAAGGTGTATCCAGTGGTGGGTTCGCTGAGTGATCCCTCTTCTGGTAAGTGTGTTTTACTTAAGGCTGCAATGTCGATGTTATATCGCGCCAGTTCTTTACCGATTGGAGCTGTTCTTCTCTCAGGTCTTGGGGTATTCTCTCTATCAAGTAATGTCCTGATGTTCCATGCTCCTAGTAGGAGTTTCTTTATATTTTGTTTCTTTTGATTTCGACTGCTTAAAGAGATGACCCACCAGCCGCGGTGTGCTGACCAGGTGTTTGTAGGGCAGGCAATGTTTGGGACACCTTTTCTAGTCCCCTCCCTTGATTAGGGTGAGCAGTGCTGTCCTAGAGAGGGCTGCTCAGTTGCCCAGGATGCTGCTGAACTTCCCTGCTGCCCTACAAGGCCGAGCAACCACTGGTCCGTGGGTCCCCTACGTGCAGGATCGTGACTACAACTGCCAGTGGTCACCTCCACCTGTTGCGTCGCCACTCCCCCATCGCTGCAGGTCTTGAAGAGGGTGGACGGGGTTAGGATAGATGAGTGTGCACAAAGATACTTGTGGGTGAAGGAGATTTAAGTGGAAAAGTCGTTGCCCAGAGACAGTCCCACTCTCTTGGCGTTGGAAGCCTGGGTCCATTGGCACAAAAAGTCGTTACACCTGGAGACTTCCTCAGCTGCATTGGATGGCCGTGTTGTCTTTTGTGTTCCAACACGCCCTCAGCACTCCACAGTGCTTTGCTGCATCGCCATCTCAGCCGTTGAACCTTCTTATTGGTTTCTTCCACCTGTTGCGCCGAAGCAGTCTTCACATGCTGGGTGAGCAAAGCCCTGGTTCACCAGGGGTCGATGACCCGATGGCTACCCTCACAAGGTTTAGCCGGCCTGTTGAAGCCGTTGCCCGGGGTGTGGCTGCTGCCACATGCTAGCAGCTACTGGGAGCCACAAGTGAGAGCTGGGTGTCAGGTGGGGGTCAGAGGCTGGAGAGCTGCCCTAGGAGGGCATGACAAGCCCTCCATACCAGAGATACTACCCCTCCCTGAGCACCCCATACACCCCTCTATAGCTATACTCTGTTCCTAAAATTATGTGTCCATAAATGGTTTGTATATTGTTAAATCTTTGTCCCACACTAAAATGCTTTTGGGAGGAGTTATGTTATAATGGAAGGAGAACCAGAACAGGTTCATGTACTAATTCTTCCCTTTACCATTTATGTAACTTTAGGTGAGTCATGTGGCATCTTTAGGACTTTTTTCCTCTACTGGACAATGGGATATTAATCTAAATTAACTCACAGTTTCCTCCCAATTCTAAATCTATGGTCCTAACAACCAAGTTAGGTATGGAAAGAGGAGGGGAAGACTATATTCCTGAGGGCATAAACCCCAGAAAAATGTCTTCAAGTGTTCAGAGAGTAGCAGGAGAAATGTCAACAAAGATAAGGAGTTTGGCATTTTGTTAAACCTTCCTTTCTATAAAATCCTCTCATAGAAAACTTTATCAAGATTTTCTCACCTGACCTGTTTTAATAAATGTCTGGGACATCTGAAGGAAGGAATCAGATTTGGTTTGGAGCTACTATTTTCATAGAGGCAGCTTCTTTAGAACTCCTTCCATTGAGAAAAAATGAACACTCCTCAGAAATGGAAATGGAATTTACATGTGTAGACTCTCCTCAATAGAAGAGGAAGAATGATACCTGAAAAATCAATACTGAAGTTTTTTCTCTGATTTTTGCAGAAATGTTCATGGCAACTGATTAAAATGAAAAGAGTTTACTTATTTTCCCCACTTGGAATAGTCTCAGAGCTAGGCTACAAATTACAAATTGCTTGAAAAATTCCATTTTACAAGTGGTGTTTTAAATTCAGAGGAATGTATTTTTCCTTCCTGCTTGGGATGGACTTCTCCTAATGGTAATAAGAGCCAGACTTCTAAATCTAAGGAAGAACAGCTTCTCTGAAGGCTATCTATCATACTGATGACTTTGATTGTGCTGGACTTTCTGAAGTTTTAAAAAATAGTTTCCCTGTCACTTTCTGTGGAGGTCATTCTGAAACAAACTCTTTATGTTGTCAGTACAATTGTTCTTCTCTATCAATTAACAGACAGGAAATTTGACCAAACATAGTGAAACTGGCTTCACTGAAATATCTGTAAGGCTAGGTTCAACTGATACATACTGAATCGTCACTCCACTCCACTTGAAGCAATAAAATAGACTAATTTCAATCATAGTTGTGATTAAGTGTGAAAGAATTTTGAAAGCCATTTGACGAAATGAAATTATGCCAGAAAGGAAGCTTATTTCACTTGGCTGGGGAATTGTATTACTCTCCTGTATAAAAGCATCAAGTTATGGGAAAGAAGAATAAGTCTTGCTGTAGACCTTGGCCTTCCTCCCACCTCACTTCCAAAAGGTCTGGAGTATTTTGGACTTCCCTTCTTCCCTTTGTTATCTTAGCCACATCTCTAGATTTCACTGTTGACAGCAATATTTATTTGTATGTGGCCCAAAGGGATGAGAGGTACTCAATGCTGGCTGACTAAAATGATCCTCAACAAATCATCTTGGGGGAAGCACACAGGGGAAGGCTGAATCTAATGGTAGTAGAGAGTCACACCCTCAGGGGTGCTCTGAGAGAACTCTGAGAGGAGCAAGGAGTTGGGATTACCAGAGCTTGTATGGACTCAACAGTGAAGTTTTCTCAAGATACTGTGTTTTTGTATCCTTCATTGTTGTGGAATAGACTGTCATACTCCTTTCCTACTTAAATAGAATCTGGAGTGAGTAAAGGAGCCATATCAAAACACTAGCCAATGTAAAAACAAAAGATGACTGTAAAACTAATTGAGCAATAGATTGATTATTGATTTAGAAACTGATTTTGATACTTTTGAAACAATAAAATAGACTTCCAAAACCAACCAGTCATCATTTTTTCACTTCCCAGGTGAGGCATAGATTCACTCTTTTGATGCAAAGCACTTGGTTTGTTCCTTCCTTCATAATTTGTTCCTTGATCCCTAAAAAGACATAATGTACTCATCCTTTGGCTTTGTTCTTTTTTGTGTCACTTGTAAACAATGGCTCTTTCATTATTGTAATGATTTGTGTGCTTTCTTCTGATGGTTTGTCATGGTGTGGAAGTGAATCCAAATTCCTGAAGGCAATTCCAGTAGAGTACAAGTTCTGACAAGACCTCCTAAATGAAGAGGGCCTCAGATATTGACCTGGCAATGAGAAAATGCCTGTAATTTGACGACTCCCCCTAATTGTAGGTGGACTGCCTCAGGACTGAGCTCAGTCTGACCACATCCCTGAGGAGAGAATGGAGAATGACCCAATGCCCCACCCTATGTTCCCAGACATGTGGTTGTGCTGGGTTGTTCTGAGGAAGGCTGACTACATAGGGGGATTAGGCTTCTTCTTTCTCACAATTTTCAGGTATTAAGTCCCCTTCATGACTCCCAGAGGCTTATTTTAAATATGAGAAATTAGATTGTGGCACATAAGTCTAAGGATTCCTCAAAATGGGTAGAAGAAAAACAGAATACGCAGTGTATAATATGAAACAGGTATTGAGTAACATGATTACACCTTACACCTGATGACTTGCAGCCAAAAGGATTCCAATCAGAAGCTTACTCATTGTACCTTTCAAAGGAGGAAAGAGAAGCTTCTCTGATTCAGTAGTCAATAAAGAGACTCATCATGTCAGACTTGTGAACCCTGTAGGTGTAGCTGTGAGTCACACTTGGCTGGAAGCTAGCGCCAAAGCACCCACACCATCTACAATAATACCAGGAAGAGCAGGTTTTAGTCCTTTTGCATTATATGTAATGTTTGTTATATTTATATTATATCATATATAATTAAACCATATACTCTATATAATTATTATACCATTGGAAATGGAGCTATAAAAATCTTCTGGTATTAAAGTTGTAAGCTATTTTTTTGTTGTTCAAATGTGTCCAACTCTCTATGACCCCATTTGGGGTTTTCTTGGCAGAGATATTAGGGTGGTTTTCCATTTCCTTTCCCAGGTCATTTTGCAGATGCAGAAACTGAGACAAATAGGGTTAAGTGACTTACCCAGAGTCACAGAGCTAGTAAGTATCTGAGACCAGATTTAAACTCAGGGAAATGAATCTTTCTCAGGCCCAGCACTCCATCCTCTGTACAGGAACACTCCATCCAGCTGCCCAGGAAGAGAATTTAGAGATCATCTAATACAACCACTCCCCACCTCATTTTATAGAAGAGAAAATAGTCTCAAGGAGGTTTATTTTCCATAATACGCTTTGATGATACCACAAAATATCCAAATATCATTAATTATTTTTGGTTTTGGATTGCATTGTATGATTAGTTTTGTGTTATATTTAATGTCCTAATAGTGCTTTTATAAGATTAATATTTAAAGGGGCAGCTAGGATAGCACAGTGGATAAAGAGCCAGGTTTGGATTCTGGAGCTTCTAGGTTCAAATTGTTTTAATTTAGAATATTGAACCTGTGACAGAGACTGGCAGTAAAGAAAAAGTGCCAGGCTGAAGAGTGGGTGAAACTGATCACCTTGATGGGGCAGGGGCCCCAAGGGATTGGAATCTTGGGGAGGAGAAGACTCAGGCTGGTAGAGGAATTGGTCACTCTCAGTCTTGAGAAGCGGAAGACAGAAGGTGGGAAAAGACTTTCTCCTGAGGGTTACCCACTTTTCCTGCTGGTGACTGGAGATCTTTCCTCCCAACACTTCTCAATTGAATGGACTTTCTGAAGAGAAACCTGAGCATACTTTACCTCAGCTCCTGTTGCCCAGAGTGAGTCAACCTGACTTTCTCTCAGGGGGCTCAGGCTGCCAATGCCCAAGTTCCCCCCAAACTCGAGGAGAGAGGGGAAAGGGTTTAGATAGAGATAGGGAACCCCTTTCCCCACTTTCCTTTTCCCATTCTTCCCTGCCCATTATTCCTTTTGTATTATCTGATTGAGTTAACATTAAAAGTTATCTGTTTCCCAAGCTGAGTGTGAGTGAACAGATTAGGGGGAGATCCTTTGGTCTCGAGTAGTGGAGTGGGGACAAGAGGGACAAGAGTGAATTGGGGAGAGCAGCTTTAGCTAAGGAGGGAAGGTAGAAGGGGGAAAATCTTCAAATCCCCTCTCCTCTCTCTGAGCAAACCCTAAACATCAGCTGTCTCCCTTGTACCCCACTTTGAGAAGGGGAGAGGGGTCTCTACTCTTTCCCCCTCTCTATACTGAAAGTCTGAACCCCTTGGTTGCAAATCAACTTCCCTTTATAATACAAACCCTAGAGATTACATTTCTCACAATCCCCTTTTCTCTTTTATGTATGTGGATCATTACATTGATTGAAGTTTTAGTTCTGGTTTTGGCCATGTTCTCTTGTTCTCTCTTTTGGGCTGGATCCACATGGAGGTAGGGAGCAACTTGCTTGGTTTCTCTAGATTTCACTTTCCCTTTGCTTCAAATTGAATTTAATAAATAGTATTAAATACAACACTTGGAGTATTGGATATTAATTTTAATCTCTACAAAATGTGGTCTTAGATACTTCCTAGCTGTGTGACCCTGGGCAAGTCACTTAACCTTGATTGCCTAGTCCTTGTCCTTCTTCTGTCTTAGAATAGATCCTAAGAGAGAAGGTAAGAGTTAAAAAAAGGAATAAAATTTAAAATCACCTTATATCGATTGTGTGGATTTGTCGGTGATTTGAAGTGGTTGAGAAGCAAAGTGTATGTTGGGGAAGCCCAAATATTTGTCACAAATCATGCACAATGTAGATCAGCCCATTAGAAGTTTATTGGGCTTTCAGTGATAACAAACATCACCAACCAATTATAGTTATTAATTATGTTTTAGTAATAGAATGATTTCCATAGCTTCTTGGCACAGAGGAAAGTACATCCAGTCTCTGAAGGGACAATGATGCATGCCATTTAACATATTTTGGGCAACTACCACGCTCCCATAAAGAAGGGGCAAGGGGAGGCCCTGAGGAGAGTTGGACTCATAGTACCTAGAACTAACTATTGTTTGCCAGGCCATTGGGAAGTACAGCTGGGAAAGAAATGTATTTACCTTCTTTGAAACTGAGTCGGGGTTATGTGCCACCTTACAGAAGGGATCCCTATTGTTACATAACATCCTTAATGACAGCAGCCTTCTGCAGGATTAAACTGTTATGGATCTGTCATTTTTAAAAACACTTTACATTCGCAACACGGAATACTAAATTTACCACATTATATAAACCAAATAAAAGATTAGTGCAATTAAATGAAAACCACCACCAATTAATTTAATCTAGACTAAAAACTGTAAAACTGTTACTCATACTTATCATAATCACAATGACATTAAGGCACTTTTTTTTGTTTTTGTTTCTTTGTAAATGGGATTTAAGTAACATACCCTACAAAGACGATAAATCTAACTGCATGACTACCAGGTGCAAGAATTCTATTTGTGTGGCATGAACAGGGTTGCTAATCCCTCCCTGGCTCTTTACTATTTGGCAGTTAAACATTTCCTGGTGTGCCCCATAATAACAGGCAGCTGTCCCGTCAGCTCCACTGAAAAATGAGATAATAAGGCAGGCAAAGGATGCCCTTTATGTCCTGAATTTACCATTTCCTGCAGTTTTCTTCTCCGATGCCTCAAGTAACAAGGCTCTGTGACGTTTGCACACTGGTTTCTCCTTTTTAAAAAAGTTTGTCCAAATTTTTCAGTGAATGTCACTTCCCTTAGTATATTTTCTGTGGAAAAAGAGGCAGTTTGCTCCATTGAACCAGGAAAGAATGCTCCCCCCAAAAGACTTTTGTATGAAATTTGTGAATGAAAGCACACCATCAAATGCCCAAGATTAGCAAATCAGTATTTAGCTCTCAAGTGGCAAGGGAAGCCAGAAATGTATTCCCCCAGAAGACAAACTGTCTCTTTTTCTTGTGTACCCTTCTGGGGGGTGGAAGGAAGGAGTGACAATGGCTTGTTAGGCTTGGGAACCCTGCCTATTTGCCTCAAATCAGATCAGTTCAGTATACAACTTCCCCAGAAGAGTCAGGGAGCAGGAAGTTATAGAATGTTAGAGCTGGAAGGGATCTTACAGGTCATCTCATCTGACCTGTGACATCTAGCATGAATCTGATGTCAAGACCCATAGGCCTGCAGGGGGACCCTCTTCTACTAAGAGGCCTGGGTTCTACTAGATTCATATTAGGGGGGGGGGGGGAGTCTGACTGCAAAGAAAGGAATGAGTTTATTTTTTTAATACTCTGGCTTATTATGCCCTTATCTTAGAGTAGATATCCAGGGAGAATCTACAAACAAAGTTTAGGAATGGTTTATGTCTAGGATCTTCCTAAAAGGGATTAAGAAGGGTTCTTTGTCAAAAGATACTCAACATATAGAGTATAAGTGGTATTAAAGGGGCATTTATTTTCCTTATCATAAAAGAAATGCTTAAAATATAAAAGATTTGTAAGTACACGTGAACAAATTTAAAAATGAAATAGTGACCTATAACTCCTAATATACTCATCTGAGAGACTGATGATTAAAATATATTAAACAGAAATTTCATATTCATATCTTCACTTTTTGAGCAACTGAGGTCCACATCTTTTGGCATGGAGGCCATTTGATTGGTAACATATTTCCAGGGCTTGTCATCTTCTTTCCTTGGAGAAGCCATCTCTTTCTGGGTAACCAGCATCCAGATCCAATCACTCCTGACTTCTCAAACTCATAAGGTTGATGCCCCAAGACTAGAAATGCCTGTTTCAGGATCACCTGTGCTTCAAAGAAAGAAAACTGTTCTGACACCTGTGAACATAAAACACGAAGGATCTAGAGCTTGGAGAAGCAAGCTCAGCCTCACGTAGACGAGTACATTTTCTCATTACCAGAAGCAAGAAACCACCATTGTTGAGAATGGGGAAGAAGGGAGAGATGCCCTTTCCCATCCATGATGAAAGCCAGAGGGAGAACTCAAGAACACTCTTGATAGATAGGAGGGAAAGCAGAGACCTTTTTCTCTTTAAAGTCTACCTAGTGAACAATTATTCCTGGCTTAGTCATTTGACACAGACCTTTCTCTCTACCCATTTTACGAGGATCAATGAATAAACCAGGGTTTGCTGCACAAAGTAAATGCATGGGGACTAATAAGGAGCTGCTGAACCATCCCAAGGTACAAGCTCTTCATGCTAAGCCAGAGCACACATGGTTCAATGGGAAAGAGACAGACCTGTTCACTTTGGTAACACTGAGATTCTGTGTCACTTGTTTTATAGGTGAAAACGTTAAAGCAGAAACTGGATTTGGCTTAACACGAAGAGGCAAGTTGATGCACATTTACTAAATGTCCACGTACAAACACTGTACTAAGAAGTGGATGGCCATACTTTTGGAGGCTTTTATAGAGGGGATTCATCCATAAAGCTTAGCAGGATGAACTAAAAGATGTTGTCGGACTCTAGGCTAAAAGTGAGAGGGGGCTTTTGCAAGGTTAGATAATCAGTGAGGATAAATCTAGGTTTCCTAATTTTTAGTTTTATGGGAATTTCTTCTATATCATGCTGCCTTAGGAAAGAGTCTAGGTACATTTTCTTCCTTGAGAAACCGTTCTTAGCTCTCTTTTTCTCTGTTTGGAATAAATGATAGCTTTTTCTGAGAATCTCTCCTTACTTAAATAACTAAAACCAACAGCTAGAGAAAAAGAAAAGAAAAGAAAGATTTTATTTTATGAACTTCCAAGGATAATGTGGACACTGAAAGAAAGTGATGATGTTCTTTAAGGAATTAAAGACAACAAGCTATTTCAGGGCAAATAGTTCAATTAGACTGGACGTGGAATGGTACTAGAACAATTATAATTAGTAGATAAATTTGTCTATGTCAAAAAATCTCTTTTAATCAATTTGTTAGAAGAAATTGCAGTAGAGCAATCTTTTGAAACAAAAACCCCCAAACCATGTACCCATATAAACAAGTAATAAATCATATGTTTTTCTTCTGCATTTCTGCTCCCACAGTTCTTTCTCTGAATGGATAGTGTTCTTTCTTATAAGTCCCTTAGGATTGTCCTGGAACATTGCATTGCTACTAGTAGCAAAGTCCATTACATTTGATCATTTAACATTCTGTGTATAATGTTCTCTTGGTTCTGCTTATTTCACTCTGAATCAGTTCATGGAGTTCTTCTAGTTCATATAGAAATCCTCTAGTTCATCATTCCTTATAGCACAATAGAATTCCATCACCATCATATACCACAATTTGTTCAGCCATTCCCCAATCTATGAACACCCCTTCATCTTCCAATTTTTTTTTTTGCCACCACAAAGAGTGTGGCTATGAATGTTTTTGTACAACCCTTTTTAATTATCTCTTTGAGGGCACAAACCTAGCATAAAGTAAGATGAGTTTCCTATCATCCTCCTGTTATTAGAGTTAACTATAGTATTCAATAGAACTAGATCTTGTAGTTAACTGTGGAATGCCATTCTTCCTTTTTCCCCTCAAGGGTTGCTTGACCATGTGGGTTTAACATCTCAATCCTGGTGTATGCTATTTTTTTGTTGATTAATTTTAACAAACTCTGTCAACTAGACCTTATTTTGCCCTACATGAAAGTAACCTGCCTTAGGCATTGAACCAGGGAAAACCTTTGGGTACAGAAGTGAATAGAATATTGAGCCTGGAATCAGGAAAACGATAGTTCAAATCTGGCCTCACACTTACTATGTAACCCTGAGCAAGTCACATAACTTTTCTGCCTCAGCTTCCTCAACTATAAAATGGGGACAATAATAGCATCTTCTTTGCAGGGTTGTTGTGATGAACAAGTAAGATTGAATGTGTAAAGCACTTAGCCTAGTGCCTGGCATATACTGGTGCTTAATAAATCTTTGTGTCCTTTCTCTCTCTCTCCCTTTCTTCCATTGTTCCTGCCTTCCTTCCTTCGTTCTTTCCTTCCTTTCTCTTGCTGATGGTGGAATTTGATCTGAGCCTAGAAGGAAGTCAGAGGTCTGGAAATGAGAGGGGATTGCATTCTAGGTATAGGATATTATGGGGATACCAACAGAAAGAAAACCTGGGAGATGGGGTGTTATATGGAAGGCTAGTGGCCCTGGATCTAGGGTAAGTAGACTGGAAAGCTAGGAAGAGGCCAGATTGTAAAGCCACATCTCCCATCCCAACCTCCTTGGCCAGTGATTCAAAATAGGACCACAAACTGTAGCAATCTGAAAGAGCATTATTATTATTGTGAGTTCTAGGAATTTTTAAATGTGGAGACTTGATCAGTTTATCTTTTCCATACTGATTCTCACATTTGGTGGCAAAAACCTCTCCAAATGAGTGATTATATGAGTGATTAATAATCATCTTCCATAATAAAGAGTGTTGGCCTACAGGTAATAAGGATCTGGCACATGGGCTAAGTGCCTTGGCTGCCATTCTTCACATGGAGAAAATGAGGTGCCTTCTTCCAAAAGAGACATGAAGATGTGGAATGGAAATGTCATGTGAAATGTGTAGATATTCTGCAACTGATGCCAGTTGATTAAATATGTGGTAAACACAGGATCCTGTGCTGTCTAGAGGGGCCTTTGAAATGACTAGGTCAAACTCTACCATTGCCCTTTGGGCCATTTTCTCTTTGGTCATTCTTTGGCCATGCTTTTGGGAGTATCTTATTGAGTCTTTTATTCATGGTGTCTGGTAAGAGACAATACTGCAAGAGAAGTGTCCTTGGGACCTTCTCCACTCTAAGGCCATACAGATCTGTAAAATGGCCTTCATCAATTACCTCTGTGCTTATTCTTGGTAAATGGAATGGAGCCTTTGCTGTTATGAAATTTGAAAGATCAAAAGAGAGAGTCACAAAACTAGGAATTGGAGGACAGATTGGTTTTATAGTCATCGCAGGATTATTACCTTGGGAATCAAATAATCAAAGAGTGACTATCAAGAGCAATCTTTGTGACCCACCCCAAGGAAGCTGAAATGAGGACATGAACATGGTGGGACTAACTTTTTATAAGAACTGAATTGAGTTTGTGTTAAGGAGAAATGTTGGTACATTTTTTTTTTGGCATAGCTTTTTTAGTAAATATCCTTTTACAATGTTAAGTGGTTAAATGGAATTGAGATGATAATCATTGCCATTATAAGGGTTAAATGGTGGGAGTTTGACAAAAGTGAGGAGAATAGTTGAATAAAACACTTAGTTTAATTTGAGAAGAACAGATAGAAAGCAGAAAGGAAGAAAGGGAGATTATTGTTCTAATACCCTATGACTATACCTAAATTCCTAATACTAACAAAAATTTCTAAAACCCTACTTCTGTCTTCTGAGGAGAGGTTCTTCTTGCCTGGCCAGACCAGGCCTATCTAACCTACACTATCTAAAATTGATTCACTAACTACCTATCTTCCTAGATAAACAGATATTCACCACTCATGAACTCCTTAAATCCATTTCTACCAACCATCAGTAGCAAACTGCCTATAGCCCTTGACTAAGAGACAGATCTCCTGCTATCTTGAAATCCAAGGCAAAAAAAAAAGCCTCTAACTGCCAGTGTTCCTTCCTTATCTCTCCCCTTGTCACCTTGGTAACAGAATCTTCAACTTGGGCCCACTGACCCCTGTCAGTTCTTCTCCACTTAAAAATCTTGCCCTCTTGCCTTTTAAAGAGACAGAAGGAGAGATTAAGAAAATCCCTTTAACACCAGCTAATAATGGGGGGGGGGAGCATAATCAGTGGGGGCCTGAGCCAAAGATGTAGCCATATATAGCCTTCTAGAAGAGTAAGCCAGAGTGTACTTGCTTGTTGGACAAGATTTATATGTCGAAGTGAGATTTATTAACAGCTATTATTTTATTTACAATCAGCTTAGTAAAGGGACCGATAAATTAATTTATACTAAGGTATAGATGATGGATATAGCATCATTTGTTGTGCAGTCCTATGGAAATTTTTGTTTTAATAAGGAACATCTAATAGTTTAAGGAATAAAAGGAAAAAATCAAACTAGAAGTTTGGGGTTGAGGTGGTTTAGGTATCAGTGACTTAGGTGGGTAATTGTTAAAAGGAGATCTTCCTGGAACTCTAGAAGTCATTATGTCATAATAGCTGACATGTATAAAGTACTTAAAGGTCTGGAAAGTACTTTATATGCCTAATTTCATTTGCTCTTTATAGCATCCCCATTAAATATTATTGCACAGTATTCTTATCCCCATTTTTCAATTGGGAAAGCTAAGGCTTCAGGAGGTTGAGTGCCCATAGTCAGCATCAGAGGTAAAATCTGGACCTAGATAGCTCATGACTCTAAATCTATCAACTGTTCTTCCTTGTCTTTAAAATTGGCCCATTTCCATTTTTATGACTTAGCACTCTATGAGGGTCTGCAACCTAAATGGTATCTAGCCTCTAGAAACGAGACACCTTCAACTCGGACCTGGAACAAAATGAAGCTAAAGTCAAGGGCAACAGGATGGAGATGGAGAACATGACAACGCCAGAATTTAATCCGAAGGCTAATGTTCAGCCTTCTGATAGATACTTACAATGAACGTGTAATTAATGTGACGGGGCCAGTAGTCCCTTCCCCTAACAGATTTTTTCTTATCTCATCTTCTTTGGCACTAATCATGAGATAGGTTGAGGTAAGACTTAATAGCACAATGCATAACAAACTCACAGAGTAGGACTCTTCCAAAGTTGTTCATGGAAACCTGGAACACTAGCATTGGCCTCATTTGCTGAATGATGCTCTAAAGACTGGGCTTGGGGGAGTATGAGAACTCTCTCATTCTTAGCACACATTCAGACATATACATACCACAAGGACCTTCACTTTTTGCTTCTTACAAAAAAAAAAGATAATGAATCACAAAGCCTGAATAAAAATATTGCCAACGTTGTCTTTTGACATAAGTCATCTGAACCCAGTGATGTCTGCCTACTCTCAATAATTTACACCTGCCAGTTCTGGGAGCCGACAACTGTCACTGAGAACTGGGCTGCAAATTGCTTCCAAGCTCCTTGATGAGCCTTCCATTTTCAAAGGAGAGCAGCAGCTGGAGCTAATATCAACAAGCTGAACTAGAGTTCTCCAGAAGACATGTTAAACAGACAACAGTGAATGGACACGGCCAGAAGAGCACGTGATATCTCAAGGGAAGCCGACCCCAGCCTGATGTAACTAGGGAAAGCCTTGCCAGCCCTGCAGAGTTGATTCAATCCTGATGTCTCTCTGTCAGAGGCAGGGTGTCATTGTTTTTCTTTTTCTTCCCCCTTCTTTTCCATTGTGGGCAAGCAGCCCATTAAGCAGGCTGCACAAAGGAAGGAAAAATTGTTGGTCACTTGCATGTCATGCGGCATGGGAGCAAATTGTGGTTCTACCCTCTGTCAGAGGAATAGAAAGGTCTGAAGTTCAACTTCTCAGGGGAAAAGAAATAGATTCTCATTAAAGAAATATTTCTAGTGGTTCATCTCAGTTGCCATCATCTGTGAGAACATAATTCTCAGCCACTGTGTGAGAGTGTGTCACTAAGCATTGAACAGGAAAACATTTGACCCCAGCCTTCAGTTATAAATACTTCACACTGGACTCCACAATATAAACTTTTCTGCCTGGAGCTTCGGAGGCAGCATGTCGAGTCCCCAGAGGAATTGTGCTCTTGAGCACGTGCCTCGTCTTGTTAGGGGAGAGGAAATGCTAAGAATTCTTTTAGCTCTTTTTTTTTCCACCATGGATTTTGTAGTACAAAACATTGAATTTATAATCTAGGAAATGTAAGAGTCTGCAAAAAGGAGAATCCTGTAATAGGACCTTTCTCCCCCACACACTTTACCACTTAAAGTTAGATACTTGGCTACATAGTCAAGATGGTGTAGTAGCAGAAAGAAATGCAGGACCTCTCCCTAAAACTCCTACAAACAGACATAGAAAATGTACCAGACCAATTTCTGATTGAGAAATCCAAGAAAAAAGTCACAGTGAGTATTTTTTCCAGCTTAAGTCAGCATAAGGAGACACAGTGTTCTGAGGATATTAGGGAAGGTATCTAGCTAAGAAAGTCCCATGGATCACTCCTACCCAAGGGAGAGGCTGTGTACCCGAGCAAGAAGAGGCCCAGGATCTATACTAGGGCATCCAATAGAAAGAGATACTAACTAGATAATCTGTTGCTGACTACTAAATTCCAGGTCACAGATCCATTGAGGAATGAGGAAGGTACTTGTCTCTAGGAGGAAGAGCATATTCTGGGATAAGGTATGGTTTCAGGTGCTGGGCAGTATACTGAGAGAAGAGCAAGTGCCAAATTTCTATAATCCTGTGCCTGTTCTAGTCATATATTGAGTGCATAAAAAGGACACGGGAGAGAAAGAGTATAACCCAGGTTTATGTGTGGCCTGTGATGCATTAATTATTCCTGCATTTGTTTTATATGAATAACTGTGATTTTTTAAAATTATTGTTTTCGCTTTGTTATTAAGTAAATGCTAATGTTGAAGATCTAATGAACCATCACTGCATTTGCCTGACTTTATATAAATGGAAGCACAATGGTGGGGGCTCAAGAGCCAGAGGCATAAGTATTTCCACACAATACAATTAAACCTAGGAATCAAAGAAAAATTTAAGTATATCAGTGTTGTAGCAATCCTTCTCAGGAAACCTAGATCTACCAGTGTTAGGGCAGGCAGTGTTAATGAGCAAAGTGCAGGCTTGCCACAGCTAGAGTCTACACTAGACACAGCTGAAATAAATTTTAACATTTACAAAGTGCTTTAATACATTATTTCATTAGCTCTTCACCTCAGCCCTCTCAGGAAGATAATAAGGATGTTATCACTTTTTATGTTTCAAACAGAAGCTCATAGTGGGAAAATAATTAATTAACAGTTCAGTTCAATAAATAGCTATCAACCAGTTAGTATGTGCTGGAGATACAAGACAAAAATTAAGCAGTTCCTACTCCAAATGGGCCTGCCTTTTACTATGCAGATGAAACAAGAACACAGGTAAGTTAACAGAGACTGGCCTGTAAAAGAAGAGATTGGGCCAAGTGCTATAGGAATATTGGAGAGGGCTATTAGCTGATGGTAAGGACAGACTGCTTATATGGAAAGGAGGCCCTTGAGCTTATCACTGAAGGAAAATACAGGTCCAAAAGGCAGAGATGAAGGAGCACATTCCAGGCACGGGAGAGGGCTATGGAAGAGGGAGATAGTATAGGAAGGAAGGAAGGAAGGAAGGACAGAAGGAAAGAAGGAAGGTAGAAAAGGAGAGAAAATAATTGCATAAAAGAATGAAAATAAATTTCCCCCCAAAATGGATATTAGAAAAGTTCTGACTTCCTAATGTAAATGTTATCTCTGCCCATCTGCCTCTGCACTAGATTAGGTTTCTTCCCTAGAGTGAATGGAAAATCTGATAGAAAAGAGATCTCACTTAGAGCCTATTCCAAGGGTTTTCTGTTAAATTCTAAACCATTCTTTGTATATGTGCATGAACCCACAGGAGAGTAATGAAGCAACTGAAAATGTCACTAAGCTGTTATCTAGCCTCAGGTTTCCAAAACAGTTTCCCTACCATTCTTATTGTGACTGGGTTTCTAATCTAGAAATTAGCTCCTGGTTACTGACCTTGTCATGCTTGTCAATGAGGAGAGCAGATCTTCAATGTTTAGCTGTTTATCTGAAGGGGAGGTTTTATAGGTTAAGGAAATCAAGGAAGACTTCCTGAAGGATGCAACTTTCGACTGTACTTTAAAGAACACATAGCAATTCAGTAGGTAAAGAAGAGGAGTCAGGACATCCCAGACTAAAGGAACAAAGGCCCTGAAGCAGGAACATGCAAATCTTTTTGGGAGAGCTCAATTGCCTCTCTTTCTAGAAAGAGAGAAGAAAAAAGTGGAGTTTCCCTGGACCATCTTTCAGATTCTCTGCCATAGTTGGCCAGGCTATATCAGAAAAGGGAGTTTCCATTAAAATTACAAGTTTGCAACATAAAAATGCACTCAATGTAAAATGAGACTCAGAGAGACTATCTATTTGACTTCCTCATATTACAGGCTCCACAGCAGGCTAGTAGATACACTCTGGTATCCATTGTTGAGCATACGTGTATTTGATCTAGCAATTTATTGAAGGTGGGGGCATGGTGGGAGATGAACTAGTATTACAGTCATAAGAACTGGATTGGACTAATCTTTATATTGGGGATGATAGATTTAAAAAAATGACAGGAAGTTGAAACCCAAGATGAGTAAGCATGGATTGTAAGAGAACTTCTAGGTGCACTCAATGAGTTGAAGTCACTAGACTCAGACTGAAGATATTCCAAGAACTTAAACATATAGACAGCTGAGATTTTGGAATGATTTTTAGAAATATTTGAAAGATCATGGAGCACATGTGGAATGGGTGAGTTGCCATAGCACTAAAGAAAGGAAAAAACAATCCTAATTTTTTTTTTCTAAAGGAAGAGGTACTGTTTTCAAACCATAGGTCAAGCAAACTTAACTTCATTTCTTGGAAAATTTAATAAATATTATTTAAGGGGTTATTTAAGAGTATTTAGAAAGGGGAACAGTGATTATTAAGAACCAAAATAATAGGTGATACTAGATAAATGTAAAATTCTTTTTTTTTTAAACTGGGTTACTAGATTATTATCTCAGGGAAGTATGATAAAAAATAGTTGCCTGGATTTCATTAGCAAAATCAGTAATCTCTTACCAAGCTCTGTGGACAAGATGGCAAAGTATGAATTAGAATTCAGTCCATGAACTTGTTTAAAAATTAAAATAATCATATTTTAAGATTTTTTGGTAATCCCATGCATTTTATTTTTAAAAATATTATTCTGAAAAGCAATTAGTTATACTATACTGCCAATGTGCTCCATGATACAAAAAGTTTATAACTCCTAAGTAAGAAGATAATACAGGCAGGTAGAGTCAGAACTAATGGGATGACTAGAACCAACTATGATCATCTCCATTAACCTAGAGTAAAGTATCAGAGTAGATCCTGAGGTCTCTTTTTTGAGCCTTATGCTATGCAACATTTTAAGCAATGACTTGGATAAAGATTTAGATCATCAGTGTCAAGCTCAAATAGAAATGGGGGTGGGATTTAATGTTACACAAGGATTCCTAAGGATGGTATATTGACTTAGGAAATCATGTTAACATTATTGGTGTTTTATTATTTTTTTTATTCTGTTAAATTTTTCCAAATGATATATTAAACTAGTTCAAGCCACACTTGGGGAGTGTTATGGGTTGCATGTGGCCCAAGTCTGATATCTCTGTCTAGGTGATGCATTAAATTTGTGCGTGACTAGATCTCAGAGTGATAGCGAACAGCAGCTAACAGGATCAGGATCCAGAAATGTTCAGAATCTAACAAGACAGAGAAAAGGGTAAACTCATATGTTCACTTCAAAGAATCAGCTTCACCAACTGCATAGGAATGACTACCTAATAGTTCCTAAGAATATTGAAAGCATCACTGGTTCAAAAAATATTTGTAAGCAACTAGGTGGTGCAGTAAAGCCTTGGGCCTGGAATCAAGAAGAAATGAATTAAAATCTACCTGCAGACACCTAATAGCTATGTGGCCCTGGAAATGTCACAACCTCTGTTAGCCTCAGTGTCTTCATATGTAAAATAGGGATACTATTAATGCTTACTTTGTCTACCTTCCAGTGCTGTTTTGAGGAACAAATGAGATGATATTATAAAGCACATTTCCTGGCACATAGTTGGTGCTATATAAATGTTAGTTTTATCATCATCATCATCATCATTTAGTAACCTTTGGGACATTTTGTTCCAAGTTGTTTTTCTGGAATGACTGGGACAGGTCATAGTCCCATCAAAACTGTACTAATGTGCTTGTTACCCCCCAATTCCAACACTTGTCATTTTCCATTTGTGTTATCTTTGCTAATCTGATGGGCATGAGGTAGGACCTTGAAGTTACTTTATTTTAATTTCACTAATTATTATTGCTTTTGAGTACTTTTTCCTTATGACTGTTGGTTATTTGAGAACTACCTATTCATATCCTTTGACCATTTATCATTTGGGGAATGCATCTTATTATGAATTTAATACAATTCCTTATGTATTTTGGAAATGAGTCTTTTATCTGAGAAACTTACTGCAAAGATTTTTTCCCCAATTAACTTTCCTCTTTAATTTTTGACATCTTAATTTTGTTTTGACAAAACATTTCCAATTTTATGCACTGAAAAATAAAATGGAAAAATACAAATATGATACTTAAATGGACCAAGTTCAGTATTGGTCAATTGTTTAATGTGGTAACCACAAATGCTAATATGATATTGGGCTACATTAAGAAATGGGTAGACTTCCAGTCAAGATGGTGGCTTAGAGAAAGCTAAAGTTCAGATCTCCAGAAACCTTTCCTTACCGATCTCAAACTATATGCTCCTAGGGCACCAAAATTCAAAACGAACAACAGCACAGACCCCGGGAACCCTCCTCCTGGACCTGGATCAAAAGGTACGCCCCCCCCAAAGCCAGAACCCAAGATCACTTGGACCTAAGGGGTAAGCAGAAGGAAGGTCTCAGGACCCATCCCCCCCCAACCCAGAGCGTGGAGTCTGAGGCAGCAGAGGGAACCTCAGAGCCTCAGGGCTGGCTATTCTGAAGACTGCTTCCTGAAAACAACCTGACTCAGTCGTGGGGGCACCCAACACAGACAGCAGGGAAACAGAGAGAGACAGGGGGAGCCTGTAGCCCCCTGGCTGGATCCTTCCATCCGAGTCTCACAGAAGGTCCCTGCCTCAGGGCATACTCAGTTCAACCCAGTGGAAGTTAATCCTATCAGGAGCCCTCGGAGCTCCGGGAAGCCGTGGCCCCTCCCCCCTAAGAGTGCTGGGTCTTCTGGCCGGCAAAGGCATTGAAACACCTCTCGGAGAGTGCCAAGCCAGGCTCAGAGTGTGGAAGTAAGGCAATGGAGAAGCATCAGGAGGGAACTGAGGAGGGCAGTAACACGGAAACACCAGCAATTCCTGGCTTCCTCAGAAAGACAGAACAGCTGCTGAAAACGGACAATTTACCTAGGGCTAAAGCCTCTGAACACCAGACAGAGATAAGAAAAGCTATTCCTCCCCACTCAGATAGAGATGGCAAACAGCACAGAAGCACAAAAGCCTAAAAAATCCAAGAAAAACAAGAAGAAGGGGGTGACTTTGGACACATTTTATGGAGCAAAAATACAAAATACAGAGGAGATAGAAGAGGAAACACAAGCAAATGCTCCGAAACCTTCCAAAGGAAATGGAAACTCTCCACAAACCCATGAAGAATTTGAATCAGAAAGGATCAAAAAGATGGAAGCCTTCTGGGAGGAAAAGTGGGAAATAATGCAAAAGAAATTCACGCATCTACAAAACCAGTTTGACCTAACTGAAAAGGAAAACCAGGCTTTAAAGGTCAGAATTAGGCAACTCGAAGACAACGAGCAAGAATTAATAAAGCAAAGCCAAAAGAACAAGAAATTAGAGGAGAACAGAAACTATCTCACTGACAAGGTCATAGACTTGGAAAATAGAGGGAGAAGAGACAATTTAAGAATAATTGGACTACCAGAAAAGCCAGAAATAAACAGCAAACTCGACATCGTAATACAAGATATAATCAAAGAAAATTGCCCAGAGATTCTAGAACAAGAGGGCAATACAGACACTGAAAGAGGTCACAGAACACCCTCTACACTAAATTCCCAAAAGACAACTCCCAGGAATGTAATTGCCAAATTCCAAAGCTTTCAAGCAAAAGAAAAAATCTTACAAGAAGCCAGAAAAAGACAATTTAGATATAAAGGAATGCCAATCAGGGTCACACAAGACCTTGCAATTTCCACTCTGCATGACTGTAAGACATGGAACATGATTTTCAGAAAGGCAGGAGAGCTGGGCCTTCAACCAAGAATCAGCTACCCAGCAAAACTGACTATATACTTCCAAGGGAAAGTATGGGCATTCAACAAAATAGAAGATTTCCAAGTTTTTGCAAAGAAAATACCAGAGCTCTGTGGAAAGTTTGATATCGAAAAACAAAGAGCATGGAATACCTGAAAAGGTAAATATGAAGGAAAGGGAAAAGGAGAAAAATGTTATCTTTTTCTTTTACTCAAACTCTCTTCTATAAGGACTACATTTATATCAATCTATGTATATTAACATGTGGGGAAAACATAATGTGTAAATAGGGGGAAAAGAAAAACCAAACAGAATAATCTTTCTCACACAAAGATTCACACAGGAAGGGGAGGGGAAGAAAACTCCTATAAGAAGGAGAGGAAGAGAGTTTTTACTTAAACCTTACTCTCAGGGAAATCAACTCTGAGAGGGAAGAATACCCAGATCCATTGGGATCTTGAATTCTATCTTACCCAACAAGGCTAGGGAGAAGGGAAAACCAAGGTGGGTAAGGGGGAGGGAACACAAAAAAGGGAGGGAAGAAGAGGGGGGAAGGGGAGGGAACAAAGAGGGAGGGACTAGAAAGAGAAACATATCAAGGGAGGGGACAAGGGGGACTAATTTAAAGTAAATCACTGGTTTAAAAGGTTATAGCTGAAGAAGAAAGGTTAGAATTAGGGAAGGATATCAAAATGCCAGGGAGTCCGCAAGTGACAATCATAACTTTGAACATGAATGGGATGAACTCACCCATAAAATGTAGACAAATAGCAGAATGGATTAGAATCCAAAACCCTACCATATGTTGTCTTCAAGAAACACACATGAGGCGGGTTGACACCCACAAGGTCAGAATTAAAGGATGGAGCAAGACCTTCTGGGCCTCAACTGACAGAAAGAAGGCAGGAGTGGTAATCATGATATCTGATAAAGCCAAAGCAAAAATAGACCTGATCAAAAGGGATAGGGAAGGTAATTATATTTTTTTAAAAGGGATTTTAGATAATGAGGAAATATCACTAATCAACATATATGCACCAAATAATATACCACCCAAATTTCTAATGGAGAAACTAGGAGAATTGAAGGAAGAAATAGACAGTAAAACAATATTAGTGGGAGACTTGAACCAACCATTATCAAATTTAGATAAATCAAATCAAAAAATAAATAAGAAAGAGGTAAAAGAAGTGAATGAAATCTTAGAAAAATTAGAATTAATAAACATATGGAGAAAAATAAATAGGGACAAAAAGGAATACACCTTCTTCTCAGCACCACATGGCACATTCACAAAGATTGACCATACATTAGGTCACAGAAACATGGCACACAAATGCAGAAAAGCAGAAATAATAAATGTAGCCTTTTCAGATCACAAGGCAATAAAAATAATGATCAGTAATGGTACATGGAAAACCAAATCAAAAATGAATTGGAAATTAAACAATATGATACTCCAAAATCGCTTAGTTAGAGAAGCAATCATAGAAACAATTAATAATTTCATTGAGGAAAATGACAATGGCAAGACATCCTTTCAAACCTTTTGGGATGCAGCCAAAGCAGTAATCAGAGGTAAATTCATATCCCTGAGTGCATATATTAACAAACTAGGGAGAGCAGAGATCAATCAATTGGAAATGCAAATATAAAAACTTGAAAGCGATCAAATTAAAAGCCCCCAGCAGAAAACCAAACAAGAAATCCTAAAAATTAAGGGAGAAATTAATAAAACCAAAAGTGATAGAACTATTGATTTAATAAATAAGGCAAGAAGTTGGTACTTTGAAAAAACAAACAAAATAGCCAAAGTACTGGTCAATCTAATTAAAAAAAGGAAAGAAGAAAAGCAAATTAACAGCATTAAAGATGAAAAGGGGGACATCACCTCCATTGAAGAGGAAATTAAGGCAATCATTAAAAATTACTTTGCCCAATTATATCACAATAAATACACCAATTTAAGTGATATGGATGAATATATACAAAAATACAAACTGCCTAGACTAACAGAAGAAGAAATAGAATTCTTAAATAATCCCATATCAGAAAATGAAATCCAACAAGCCATCAAAGAACTCCTAAGAAAAAATTCCCAGGGCCCGACGGATTCACAAGTGAATTCTATCAAACATTCAGAGAACAGTAAATCCCAATACTATACAAAGTATTTGACATAATAAGCAAAGAGGGAGTTCTACCAAACTCCTTTTATGACACAAATATGGTACTGATTCCAAAACCAGGCAGGTCAAAAACAGAGAAAGAAAATTATAGACCAATCTCCCTAATGAATATAGATGCAAAAATCTTAAATAGGATACTAGCAAAAAGACTCCAGCAAGTGATCAGAAGGGTCATCCACCATGATCAAGTAGGATTTATCCCAGGGATGCAGGGCTGGTTCAATATTAGGAAAACCATCCACATAATTGACCACATCAACAAGCAAACCAACAAGAACCACATGATTATCTCAATAGATGCAGAAAAAGCCTTTGATAAAATACAACATCCATTCCTATTAAAAACACTAGAAAGCATAGGAATAGAAGGATCGTTCCTAAAAATAATAAACAGTATATATCTAAAACCATCAGCTAATATCATTTGCAATGGGGATAAACTAGATGCATTCCCAATAAGATCAGGAGTGAAACAAGGATGCCCATTATCACTTCTACTATTTGACATTGTACTAAAAACACTAGCAGTAGCAATTAGAGAAGAAAAAGAAATTGAAGGCATCAAAATAGGCAAGGAGGAGACCAAGTTATCACTCTTTGCAGATGACATGATGGTCTACTTAAAGAATCCTAGTGATTCAACCAAAAAGCTAATTGAAATAATCAACAACTTTAGCAAAGTTACAGGATACAAAATAAACCCGCATAAGTCATCAGCATTTCTACATATCTCCAACACAGCTCAGCAGCAAAAACTAGAAAGAGAAATCCCATTCAAAATCACCTCAGACAAAATAAAGTACCTAGGAATCTATCTCCTGAGACAAACACAGGAACTATATGAATACAACTACAAAACACTCTCCACACAACTAAAACTAGACTTGAGCAATTGGAAAAACATTAACTGCTCATGGATAGGATGAGCCAATATAATAAAAATGAACATCCTACCCAAACTTATTTATCTATTTAGTGCCATACCCATTGAACTCCCAAACATTTTCTTTACTGATTTAGAAAAAACCATAACAAAGGTCATTTGGAATAATAAAGGATCAAGGATATCCAGGGAAATAATGAAAAAAAAAACACAAATGATGGGGGCCTTGCAGTCCCAGACCTTAAACTATCTTACAAAGCAGCAGTCATCAAAACAATTTGGTACTGGCTAAGAGACAGAAAAGAGAATCAGTGGAATAGACTGGGGGCAAGCGACCTCAGCAAGACAGTATACGATAAACCCAAAGATCCCAGCTTTTGGGACAAAAATCCACTATTCGATAAAAATTGCTGGGAAAATTGGAAGACAGTGTGGGAGAGATTAGAAATTGATCAACACCTCACACCCTACACCAAGATAAATTCAAAATGGGTGAATGACTTAAACATAAAGAAGGAAACCATAAGTAAATTGGGTAAACACAGAATAGTATACATGTCAGACCTTTGGTAGGGGAAAGACTTTAAAACCAAGCAAGATATAGAAAGAATCACAAAATGTAAAATATATAATTTCGACTACATTAAATTAAAAAGCTTTTGTACAAACAAAACCAATGTAACTAAAACCAGAAGGAAAACAACAAATTGGGAAAAAATCTTCATAGAAACCTCTGACAAAGGTTTAATTGCTAAAATTTATAAAGAGCTAAATCAATTGTACAAAAAACCAAGCCATTCTCCAATTGATAAATGGACAAAGGACATGGATAGGCAGTTTTCAGATAAAGAAATCAAAACTATTAATAAGCACATGAAGAAATGTTCTAAATCTCTTATAATCAGCGAGATGCAAATCAAAACAACTCTGTGGTATCACCTCACACCTAGCAGATTGACTAACATGATAGCAAAGGAAAGTAATGAATGCTGGAGGGGATGTGTCAAAGTTAGGACATTAATGCATTGCTGGTGGAGTTGTGAATTGATCCAATCATTCTGGAGGGCAATTTGGAACTATGCCCAAAGAGTGCTAAGAGACTGCCTGCCCTTTGATCCAGCCATACCACTGCTGGGTCTGTACCCCAAAGAGATAATGGCGAAAAAGACTTGTACAAGAATATTCATAGCTGCGCTCTTTGTGGTGGCCAAAAATAGGAAAACGAGGGGATGCCCATCAATTGGGGAATGGCTGAACAAATTGTGGTATATGTTGGTGATGGAATACTATTGTGCAAAAAGGAATAATAAAGTGGAGGAATTCCATGGAGACTGGAACGACCTCCAGGAAGTGATGCAGAGAGAGAGGAGCAGAACCAGGAGAACATTGTACACAGAGACTGAAACACTGTGGTACAATCGAATGTAATGGACTTCTCCATTAGTGGTGGTGTAATGTCCCTGAACAATCTGCAGGAATCTAGGAGAAAAAACACTATCCATAAGCAGAGGACAAACTGTGGGAGTAGAAAAACACCGAGGAAAAGCAACTGCTTGACTACAGCGGTTGAGGTGATAGGACTGAGGAGAGACTCTAAACAAACACTCTAATGCAAATACTATCAACATGGCAATGGGTTCGAATCAAGAACACATGGGATACCCAGTGGAATCATGCGTCGGCTATGGGGGTGGGGGGGAAGAAAAGAAAATGATCTTTGTCTTTAATGAATAATGCTTGGAAATGATCAAGTAAAATATTATTAAGAAAAAAAAATGGGTAGCATCCAGAAAGAAAGAGGTAATAGTCCCATATTACTCTGGTCAGGTCACACCTAGACTGTTGGGAAACCACTTTATAGACAGACAAGCTAAAGCATATCTGAGAGTGGCCAGGATAATCAGGTTATGCCATCTGAGGAAGGATTGAAAGAACTCAGGATATTTAGCATGGAAAAAAGACTTAGTGGGAGATTGGGTGGGGAAAGTCTTCATAATATCAGTCACCAAAAATCTGAAGATCTGTCATGTCAAGGAAAGATTAGACTTCTGTTTGGTTCCAGATAATAGAAGTAGGACCAAACAAACTTGCAGCAGCAGATTTAGGTTTGATATTACTTGGAAATATTTAGATCTATCTAGGCATTGCCTTGAGAGGCAGTGGGCTTCTCTTCATTGGAAATCTTTTTTTCAAAGACTAGTTGGAGAGGGGGGATATTGTAGAGTAGATTTTGAATGAGGCTATGTGGGATTAAGTGATATGGGAAGTCCTTTCCATGTCTGAAATTTGGTGGTTCTTTGACCTTGGGTGTCATTATCTCTCTGATTCCTAGATCCTCTGATCTCTTGTTTGCAGTAGATGCTCAAATTAGTTCATCACTGGTCCTACTCCTGGAGATATTTGAACAAAATGTGGCGGTGTCTCTAAGACACTGAAAGATTATTCTTGCCACAAGAAATGCCAAAATGGAAGATTCAGAGGAAACTGGGAAGACTCTTTGACCTGCTAGTGGGAGAAATGAGCAGAATCAGGAGAATAATTTATACAATGGAAAATTACAAAGAAAAGTATTTTTAAAAGACGTTAGAATTCTGATCAATGCAATGACAATTCATGATTCCAGAGATGAAGCAAGTTCCCTATTTCCTGACAGTGAGGAATGAACCCAAAATGTGGGGTTTATTTTTGCATATTTACAGTGAAGTAATTTTCTTTGCTTGAATATACATAGTTGTGAAGATTTTCTTTTCCTTTTTTCTTTTGATCATTGTTTGATAGGGGGATGAGTGGAATGAAAAGAAGAGATATGTTTCTAATTAAAAATAATGAAATAAAATTTAAAAAGTAAAAATAATCAACACTAAAGGGCTTCTGACCAATAGCAGAATAGCTGAATAAATTATGATATATATATAAAAGTAATGGAATACATTTGGAATGCAAGTACTATAAGAAATGATGAAATGGATAATTTCAGAGAAACTTGGGAAGACTTGTATAAACTGATAGAGAATACATTGAGCAGAACAAGGAGAACAATTTACACAATAACATTGTAAATGCAAAAATAAACCCAGCTATGAATGGCTGAAGAACTCTAATCAATTCAGTGACCTAGGATGATTCCTAGGTGAAATAGGTGATTCCTATTTCCTGAAAGAGATTAGAGATTCAAAGTACAGAATAAAGCATACTTTTTTCAGATGTGGTTAATATGGGAATTTATTTTGCCTGACTATACATAATTATTTCAACTATGGTCAGTTCTGCTATATCTCAATATATGCATTTCTAAAAATCACCAAGCTATGCAAAGTCTCAAAAATAAAGCCACAGAGCTTGTGGGGAAATTTGGATTATAGGCACAACACTCAAAAACTCCATCAGTGACATGTAAAAATAAAGTGAAAAAGCAAACTAAAAAAATGGTAGCACAGTTTTATACTTATTAAATGGTTAAGTAACTAAATATAACAGTAAATAGTGGCAAGAACCCAAGACCTCAGGGCTTCTGCTTGACCTGGTTCCCCATGACAAAGTCAATGGCAATGGCAGAGAGGGCAACTGGAATGAGGGTGGAGTGATGATGGAGTTGGTGAGTGTGGACTAACCTTCTTCCACCCACAGCTCCTGCTGTACCAGAGGACGTAATACAAAAGTGGCACTTTACATTGAAAGATCCTTGAAGTCTATTTGGAGAAATGGGCATTGGAAGGATTGTAGTTTATAGATTATTGTGAAATGTTGCAGTCTTTTGTGTTCTTACTAGTTTATCTTTTGCTATTCTTGAAGACAAAATAGAGCATTAGTAAATGCGAAATCCATGCTATGTTGGAATTGTTCCCAAATATATCAATCATGTTGGAGCAAATTTGCATTTTCAAAACAAGTATTATAGCAGAACTGTTTTCTTTTCTTTTTTCTTTTAGTATGGGAGAGGAAGAGAAAATAAATGCTTCCTAACAAAAAATTCAACAAAATAAAGCTATTTTTAGCCTTTAATATTCTTCTCACTCCTCTAGAAATCCCTATTCTCATTCTATAGCTTATAGGAACTGAATGAAAGGAAGTATTTTGCCAAACTTTTCTTGCTCTGGAAGACTCAAGGGACCTCTTTTCTACAAGGGGTAGTTTCCCACCTCATGGGTACTGGATTATGGATGGAGCCATGAATTTTTACCCCTATATAACACTGAACATAAAGTACTTAAGGAGAAAAAGATACTTCACTGTTATTTTTGGCTAAGTTCCTAATTAAAATTTTCTGTTCTGTTTGTAAACACAGATGTTACCTGATTAATGAAAAACTTAAAATTTGTTATAGAAACTCTAACCTCAGATGATACAGAATGGCTTTAACTTAGGTGGCTGCTATGTTGTAAGCTTACTATAGTGAAGAAAAAAGTTTGAATCATAAAACATTGTTGAACTGTTATTAAATACTATCTAGTCCCTAATGGTGAATTCATTTTCATTTAATAACAAGTTATTGTGGAGTATAATGAAAAAAAGAGTAGCATGCAAAGTCAGCTGGCCCACATTTCCTTTGACAGCGTGCCAGTTCCTCTGATGTAGCATTACAATACTATCCATCTTCATAAAGGGCTCTTTGGAAGGCATTATCAAACAGCAGGAAGGAATGGTTGATGACAGCTTCATTAGTCATTAGGAGGTAATTCCAGCCAATTTCTCTTGGGAATTATTAGCACATTCCTAAACATCCCTTAGTTGATGGCATCCCTCCACCCCACCTCACTCCTCCCCTCCAGAAAAGAAAGATTGAGAAAATCAGTTATGCCATAAGACATTGGGCATTATTCATATCTGGCACATGAACATGTTAGGGTCACCATAAAGTCACTCTTCTCCCAGGGTTACTCAGGAAACTCCAGAAAATGGACAGTATCCACCTGCGTATCAGTTATCTCTAAGTGTCGAACCTCTGATCCAAACCTGACTACCTAGTTCCAGACATAGCATTGACTATTTTAAAATTGTAAATTGACCAAGTTGCCTTTTTCCCATTTAAGTTATACCCCAAATTCATTTCCTGACACTAACTTTTGGATGATCATTTGGCCCCTAGAACATCTTTAGAAGCTTCTGGTAAAAGTAGAATAGTTTGGACCCAACTAGAGCCTTTCCTGCTCATAATTAGTCTGATCAGCCATAATTGGATATAATATACATTGACTCCAACATAGTAGTATCATTTTGGTCCTATTCCAATACAAAGGACAACAACTAACCAATAGTTTGGACTTATTACCATGAATCAATGGAACACTGAGAACCACTAGAGTTATTATTTACCAGATTCTCCTCAAATGTGTTTATTCACCAGGCAGATGGGAGAAAAAAACTAATTGGCTAAACATCACTAAAAGATATCCTAGTGTTTCATGGGATCACAGATTTAGAGCAGGAAGGAACCATCAAAGCTACCTCTAGGCTAGCCTTTCATTTTATTAGACCAATAGAGATTCAATGACTTAGCTTGAATCATATGGGTACTAAGTGGTACAGCTGAGATATGAATGCAAATTCTCTGATTCTAAATCTAGCTATCTTTTTATTGTGCTGTACGGTTTCATCATTCTTTAGGGGAAGGTAGGTGGTATAGTTCCTAGCATATAGTAAAGATTTAATAAATTCTTATTGACTAACATCTTTCTGTTTCCCAGACTTCCTGCTTTATGTGGATGGGACTCCTTCCCACTTGTGCTAGGCTCTGAGCAATTCAAAATAAAAAAACTAAAAAAACTAAAACCAGAGAATCTCCCAAGATGACAACAGTCTCTGCCCTCAAAGACTTACTGGCCCAGAATTGAACTTTTTGTTTCTGGTATCACATTTAAATTGGGTAGTAGCTTAGAACAGTCAATAAAACCTAGCAAGAATAGCTTAAAGCCTTCCTTCTGATATATCCTTTACCTCTCAGTTGGGCAACACTATGACAGCAGGTTAAAAAGAAGTTGTTGACTTACACTGGTAGAGTAACTTTCTCTGAAGAGCTATCTAGAGTAATGAAATCACAAGTCTGGGCAAACAGATGAGCAAACTATCCCACAATGCATGCCAGGAGGTAGTTATTGATTGATTGCTCCATTATCTTTCCTCCTCAATTTGCCTTTAGCCTATTTCCCTATTCTGTATATAAATAAATAAATATATATGTATGTATATATATATATATAGTCCTTTGTAATAAGTAAGTAAAGTCACCAAGCATACCTTTCATTTAAGTTTGACTAAGCTTGAAGGACTTCAATCAACAGGGCCCTAGTGACAGACTCTAGTTTGTAATCTGAAGACTAGCCTCACTAAATTCACCAAGAGTCATTACCATTGCTGAACTTTTTTGTTTGTTTGCTTTCTGCCACAGAAAATGTTTCTAGGGAATGCAGGAGTCGCTATCTAAATTTGTGGAGGGAGCACTGACATGGATGAATCTTGGAAATATTGAAATAGTCAGCAAGAAGGGGATTTTGTAACTGATAATCAATATTTAGCTATTTACTTAAGGTGATTATAGAGGGATAATGGATAGACCACAAATTCTTTCATTACATCATAGGTTTCTCGACTTAGAATTGTAAAGGATCTTAAAGGTCACCTGGTTTAACGCTCTCATTTTACAGACAAGGAAACTGAGGTTACGGAAGTAAAGGACTTTTCAAAGGTTATCTTCTTAGTAAATGGACTGAAATGCAGGTCCTCTGATTCCAAATCTAAAACTCTTTCCATGATAACTTTAGGAGAAGCTGGAAAGTTGGCATGATGATCTCTTTTAGAGAGGTGACTCATGCTTTGGGCAGGGAGTCAGGTTAGATAATCATTTGATAATTGTAGGACTCGGATTATATCTGTAATCAGGAAGATGGGGAGTGGTGTGGCAGGATCTAGGGTCATAAGCTTTTCTATCGCCCCTTTATGTGTACCTTTATCAAGTCTAGGAGCCATGCTTACTCTGGCTGCTTTGCCTTTACATGGAGGTGGCAGAGGTGAGTGGGAGGTGGAATTCCTACCTGAGGTTGTCAGACAGGGACAGGGAGCACATGCTGGCCTGAAGTGCAGTATTCCAAAACAGAACTTGTGTCTGAGTGAGTAGGGAATGGTGTTGGAAGCATGAGACTGAAGTGGAATCCACTGCAAAGCTTCCATACTGTAAGATATCTATGGTGGGAATATTGGAACCTGCAGGATCACTTACTTTCTAGAGGACTTTTAATAATACAAAGGACATTAAAGGGAAAAAAAAAGGGAACTGAAGAGAGGGGAAGAAGTGGGTATTCCTTAGCCCAGCTGATTGACCGTGTAGCCTACCTGCCTTGTTTCTCATTCCCACCAAATAAATATCTTGTTTTATATTAGTCATCCAGATAAAACTCTCTCTGAGATAACAGCTCAAGTTAGTGTAACACAAAGCTTTTTTTTTTTGTTGGTGAGATAAAGTGTTGTAAATATTATTACCCTCATTTTATGGGTGATAAAACTGAGGTTCAGATGGGGGTCAGTGAATTGTCAAGGTCACATAGCTGGCAAGTATTAAAAATCAGACTTGAATTGGGGTCCTCTAATGAGCAATCCTGTATTCCTTTCCCATCTTGCATATACCCTCTTAAATTCTTTCTTCTCCCATGTCCTTGCCTGTGCATTTAAACCTGGGGTCCCTAGAGTTCCTGTTTTTGAGGGAAATGAGTGATTGAATATGGGTAGAGGCCAAACAAATGGGAGGGTGACCATTGACTATCTGGTATGATGGGAAGAGGGACCTTGTTTTTGGCAATAGATAGATATGTTGCCATTCGCTATTAATAAGTATTAATAAATAATTATCTTGCATGTACAAAGGCAAAAAGTATGTTCATTTGCCTTAAGAATGTGTGTGTATACATATATATGTATGCAAACTTTGGCAGACTATGAACAGTTTCAGGGATCCTTTCTTCCCCTTCTTTTTTCTTAAAGATGTCCATCCAAACTTTAAGGCTTACATCAGATCTGGTTCTATGAAGTTAATTCAAATTCTTCCTTGGATGATTACTATGTGTGTGAATTTGGGAAACAAATCATCATAATCATCATCAACATCATCATCATCTACTTGGAGAACAAATGGTTTACATATATGATATCTTTGGATGCTCACAACAACACTGGAAGGTAGGTGCTATCCCTATCTTGCAGATGAGGAAACTGAGGTAATAATTTTTCATTTACTCATTCATTTTATTTTATTTTAAAAACATTTACCTTCCTTTTTAGAATAAATACTGCATATTGGTTCCAAGGAAGAAGAGTAATAAGGACTAGTCAATGGAGGTTAAGTGACTTGCCCAGGGTCATACAACTAGGAAGTGTCTAAGATCAGATTTGAACCCTGGACCTCCCATCTTGGACGCCTGGTTCTCAATCCACTAAGCCATCCAGTTGCCCCTTCATTCATTTAAAAAATATTTAGCATCCAGGAAGAGGACCAAAGGAGTCAGGGACCTGTTTTCCTTCTTAAGGAACATATATACATGATAACAGTGGCCTTCTGAAAACAGTATTTTTTTTTCTTAGAAGAGAGCCCACGTTAAGTGTTAAGATAACTGGGGTCACATGTTGGCTCCATTGTTTATTACCTATGTGACTTTGGCTAAGTCAATCAACCTGGGTTTACCAAACATTTGCTGTGTGCCAGGTGCTATGCCACAACCATCCTCATCTTTAAAATGGGGTTATGGGTTGGAGGTTAGATAAAATAATAATCTAATCTAAGATCCATGCCTCTAAAATGTTGAGTCAATGATTCTTTTTTAAAAAAATCCTTACCTTCCGTCTTGGAGTCAATACTGTGTATTGGTAAGGTAAGTAACTAGGTAAGGGCTAGGCAATGGGGGTTAAGTGACTTGCCCAGGGTCATACAGCTGGGAAGTATCTGAGGTCAGATTTGAACCTAGGACCTCCCATCTCTAGGCCTGGTTGAGTCAATGATTCTAGCCCAACAGAGTGACTCCAAAGGTGAGAGTCAGCTAAGATCAGGGCTATAGGAAGGGTAATTTTATGACAGACTAGTGGAAATATATGGGAAGCAATGTGGGACTTGTTTGGGTTTATGTGAGAAGTGTTATTCTGTTCAAGGTCCACAATAAAAAGTTGAATTCAGGGTATTAATGGCAATGGAAGCACTCTTGGAGGGTCAGATAAGAAAATCTGATTTATTACTCACTTACAAAAATAGATAATATGGAAATATGTTTTGCATGATAATATATGCGCAACTCAGATTGAATTGCTTGTGAACTCTGAGAGGTGGGAAGAAGGGAAGGAGACAACATGAATCATATCACTTTGGAAAATTTATGTATAAATTTGTTATTTAAAAATAAGACAAAGATAAAAATTTTTTAAATTGTTTATAATTGAGGACGAATTATAATGAAATTCATCTGCCATGGGAATGCCTCTGATAAAGTGTATTATATTCCACAACTTTCCAATAGGCATAATATGTGGATTCTTATCTTTTGCTTAGACCCAGGGAACCTCAGTTTGTCTTGCATACTCCCATAGCTAGTAGAGACTGACTGCTAGCAAATAACTGAAACACAAATTCTCTTAGGGAGAAGTTTATTCCTTAGTGGATGGAGGTTGCCTCCCCCCCCCCCCCCCATTCAGTTCTGAATAGTCTAGTAATGTTTGAACCTAAAAGGATGGCAAGAAGTAGCCATGGCCCAAGATGACCATTTGTCAAGAACCAGAAAGCTCTGCCCACTTTGCCTCATTATTTGCCAAATTATACTTTGATCTCTATTCAGCCAGCCTCCTCTGCTCGCCACTATGTGTTCAAAGTATACAGAAGAAAGGATTTAGGGTCATAGAATCATAAAGTCACCTAATTTAAAGTCCTCATTTTAGATAGGAAGAACCTGAGTCTCCGAGAGCTTATGTGACTCACTTATGGTCACATGACTAGATGGGACCACTATCTTCATTCCTAGACCAATGCCTGTGTTGTACCAACTGTTCCCTTATGCTTGATGAACTTAAGACAACCAAAGCTGATATAGAGGACTTTCTGGTTGCAAAGTACTTTTGCTAAATCTTCCTTACTCTAATCTCACAAAATGAATGACTGGATTGGGAAAAAGATAAAAGGAAGACATGGTTTTTAGGTTTGTGTGAGAGAGGAAGGAAATAGGAAGGAGCTATTGGAGAGATAGATATAGGGAGATTATGGGGCTACAGCTTGCAGAACTGGAAAGGACATTAAGACTGGTCTAACCCTTCTGCCTCCAAGAAAACAGGTATTATTTATCCTCATTTTACACTGGGGAGATTACATGAGTATATAGGATATAGCTGGCAAATGACAGGGTGGGAGGTAGATTTAGCAGTCATTCATAGAGGGAGAGAATTTTTTATAAAAATGTTAATGTCTTATTCATGCATTATGTTGAATAGAACAAGAGGGATTTTGAATGATATTCATTTTTATGTGAAAATTCTTTTTAAGAAAAAGTCCAGATCTGTAATTTGGATTCCACTGAGTCCAATCTATATTTGAATATAATCACCTCTATAACAGGGCAGACAAGGAGTTTCTGGTTGAAGACCCACAATGAGGAGAAAATCTATTGTTTCTCTGTACTTATAGGGTTAGGTCTTTCAGAAGTCTTTTCTTCTATCAAACCTAAATCATTCTTCCTAAAACCATTCATTTATTTTCAAGTACCCCCTTAAAAAGAACCCTCAAATTGTATGTATGTTTAACTTTACACTTCCTGAATATTTTCTCTTTGTCCTTTCTAGTACCCCGAGTCATCTCATATAGCAAAGAATAGTTTTAGAGCAAAAAAAAAGAGGAAGAGAAAAAATAAAAACCAATCAAAACACAGAAAAAACCCTGAATTTATATGCAGTGTCCATGGGTTCTCTCCCTTCCCTCACACTTCTGTAGAGTGGAATAGGCATTTTCTTTCATCTAAAAAAATATTGTTATCTCTATAAAATGAGAAAAATATTTTAAAAAGCACTTAATGTAGTATCTGGTACATAGTAGGTATTATAACCTCTTTTGAGGAAGGTCTTAGTCTTTGCAACATTGATTTTTGATAATTTTGTGGTTGTTTTTTCTATTTACATTGTTTCTGTCTTTGTGTATGTTATTCTCTTGACTCTGCTTTATCTTGCATCAGTTCATGTAAGTCCAATGCTTCTTTAATTTTAACATCTTTACTGCTGGTAGCTTAGAGTGCCCCCCTCCCATGAGTCTTTCTTTTATAATAACATTTTTAGGTCTTTCAGTGAACATAGTACTACTTTTAATTATAGTATTAAAGCAATTCATAATGCCATTTTCCTCTTTCCTCTTGTTATCCCCAATTCATAGGATTCAATGTAAGACAAAGACTTTTCTCAATTTTTCCTTACTTAAAAAAAATTTCCCCATTAATGACTGCCAAAGGAGCCCTAGTATCTGATGAACTGTATATCACTACAGGTAATAATGTCTTTTTTTGATAAAGAGTTCTGAACTGCAGATGTCTGACTTAAAGAAAGGGTACTCCTTCACCTACCAGGTAGTCAACATTTGGGTACATAGCCATTATTAACTATTTAGAGGGCAGAGGTAGAGTGGTTTTTAAAAATACAGGACTTATATGAAGATATTGCTATGAATTATAACAACAATCAAATACTTTTTGGCAGAAATAGATACCTAAATAATTGGAGAAATGTTAATTGTTCGTGTGTAGGTCAAATTGATGTAATAAAAATAACAAATCTACCTAAATTAGTTTACTCATTCATGCTGTATCAATCAAACAACCAAAGGATTAAATTACACATTTAGGAAAAAGAGCAAAATGAAATTTCATATGTAGGAACAAAAGATCAAGAATCTCAAAGGCAATAATAAAAAAAAAACAAGTATCAAGGAACAGGGTCTATCAGTATGAGATCTCAAACTGTAACTCAAAGCAGTAATTATTAAAAATGTTTTGGTATTGGCTAAAAAATAAGGTGGTTGATGAGTGGAATAGATTAAATGTATAACAGGTGGAAGCAAGTAAACCCAGTAGTATAGTGTTTGATAAACCTAGAACCTGGTTCCTAGGATAAGAACTCACTATTTGACAAAATTTGCTGGAAAAATAGAAATTCAGTTTGACTAAAATTAGGTTGTGAGATCTCACACCATAAGATTAACTCCAAAATGGATATATGATTTAGACATAAAAGATGATATCATAAGTCCATTAGAAGAGTAAGAAAGAAATTACCCTTCAAATTTGTACTCTTCGAATATACTTCATCAGAAGATGAAGAGTTCATGACTTAACAAGCAATAGAGGATCACAGAGAATAAATTGGTTAAAGTTTTCATTATATAAAATTAATAATTTCAAGCACTTTATTTCTCTTTCTCTCACATCCAACATACATAAGGAATTGGTTATAATTTATAAGAGTAAGAGTCAATAGATAAGTGGTCAAAGGAAATTAACTGACTGTTTTCAAAGGAATAAATGCAAACTATCAATACTTGTGTGGAAAATGCTCCAGATAACTAAATATTAATTGGAGAAATGAAAATTAAAATTATTCTGAAGTTCTATATCATTCATCAGATTGAATAAAGAGGAAAATGACAAATGTTAGAGGGGATTTTGGGAAAATGGGTATACTAATCTCATATTGTTGGGGCTGTCAATTTGTCCAAATATTCTGGAAAGCAATTCGATACTATTCCTTAAAAGTTACTAAAATTTACATAGCCTTTGACCCAACTATATCACTACTAGGTCTATATCCCAAAGAAACAAATAAAGGAGAAAAATATTTAAATGAACAAAATGTTTCTGAGAGGGTTTTTTTTTTTGTAGGCAGATTGGAAACTAAGGGATTACCCATTTACTGGGGGAATGGGGCCCTCAATACATAGGGGCTACATTCCAAGACCTACTGTGAGTGACTGAAACCTTAGATATAAGGAAACACTTGTTGTTAACTGCAGATTATTGAGTTAGTGGATTACAGATGCAGTGGGTTTGGGGGCACAACTGTATAACCAGCACCACTACTTTTATGCCTTGGGGCCATTATTACAGTAAATAAGGGCTTCCTTAAACAAAGGTATTGCAATAATACTACAATGAATGTGATAGGTGAGAATACTAGAAATAGACTAGTAGAAAGTATCACATGAGAGTGTGGATACAGGGACAAAGGGAGAGAGGTCATTAACTGGGTTGGTGAACTTCACCATGTTACAACCTGTACTCCCTTGGTGGGTAGTTTGAAAGTTATGAACCTTTTCCTTTATTTTTTAGAATTTTCAAAAATTTTCCTATCTTTTCATTTTCTTTTCCCTGGCTAGTCATGGGTAACTGAATTAGCAGATGCTAAATCAATGGGATTCTTACAAAGGGGCTATGGCCACTGCTTAATTTTCTTTTTCTTTTTCAATTTCTTCCCTTAAAATTTTAATTTCTTTCTTTAATGCCTCTACTGAGTCACTGTTATCTTTATCTTTCTTTTGGTGACTGTTTAAAGATATAAACTGCTTATTCTCCTCAATTTTTCAAGGTCCATACTAGACCAGTTCAGGTAGTTGGTTTTAAAATAATCTTTGACCACTTTACAACAGTTCTCTACAAACTACATTTGGAATCTGGTTTACTTATCAAAACTGATCTGGAAGCTCCAGCATCTAAGAGGCAATCATAATATGTGTTCCCAACTTTTAGGGTCATGTGAGGTTCATTACTATGTGGGGGAGAATGGACTGGGATAACTGGTATTAAGATATCAGGGTCTGGGAAATAAAAGGTTTAACTCTCTGATTCCAGAGTCCTTTCTTCCCTCTTAGACCTTCATAAAGGTCTTTGGCCATTTCTCTGGGGTTCCCCACATTGAGGGTGATTTCCACTTTGAGTATAGTGTGGATGAGCCCCATTTTGTATATATTGTGAGTCTTGATTTGACTCATTTGTATTATTATTTCTATAATTGTTTCTATTATTATTGTTATTATTATTATTTCTAAAATTATTGTTATTTCTGAAATTACATTATTCCTAAAATTTATATTATTGAGTACCTGATTCCAATTTAACCTGATTCTGCAGTTTAACATTAAATGACCTCTTTTTCCACATAAATAACACTCTGGTATTTGATTTGTGAATTCTTGCAAAGGGACTATGGTCACTGTTCAATTTTCTTTTTCTTTTTCAATTTCTTCCCTTAAAAATTTAATTTCTTTCTTTAATGCATCTACTGAGTCACTGTTATCTTTATCTTTCTTTTGGTGACCATTCAAGACATAAACTGCTACTTTCCTCAATTCTTCAAGGTCCATACTAGATCAGTTCAGGCAGTTGGTTTTAAAATAATCTTTAACTACTTTACAACAGTTCTCTATAAATTGTTTACTTAACTGTCTGATATCCCTTTCTCTGGAAAGATCCAAGTCTATATATCTACCTACCTTCTAGGTCAATAAGTCTATCCATAAACTGGGAGGAATTTTCATCCTTTTTTTTTTGCGCCCAAGATTCTCAAACTTCGTCCATATACCAGGCCTATCAGTACAAGTTCTCATTGCTGTTAGTAATGCCTCTCCACCCTGACATAGTTTTAAGTAGTCTTGTTCATTATTAACATTCCATTTTGGGTTTTGCTGGGGCCAATTAATTGCTCTCCTTCCCTCGACCTGATTGGCAAGAGAGATGATTTTATTTTTCTTTCTCTCTGTCAAAAAGTCATGGAGCAAAATTTCCATGTTTATCCATGCGGGATTATAAATTCGATAAATACTTTCAAGCTTTTTAATAACTACAAAAGGCTTATCTTCAAAGGAAGGGGTATTTTGCTTGAATCTCTCAATATCTTGGTGTGTGTGTGTGTGTGTGTGTGTGTGTGTGTGTGTGTGTGTGTGTGTGTGTGTGTGTGTGTGTGTGAAGGGTGTATGGTGTCTTAAGGACCCACATCTCCATTTCTAGTTTTATTGAAGGTGGCCACTTCCTTTAAGGGGAATAGACTTTTAGCGGAATTATTTTCTGTTACTTGACTCGATGTTTGGGTTGCCAGAGAGTGAGTAATGGGTGTAGGAGGAGAAATAGGTTGGGTAGGAGGAGTCTGGGTAGATATAGAGGTAGTTAGTATATATAGATAAATCTTCTGAATCTGAGGATTTCTCAAGATTTTCTCAAAGTCTTTTATATAAGTCTTGAGATCCCCCAAACTATCCTCCATCTTCTTCTCAAGGTCACTTGAGGTATTTTCCAGTTGTGTTTTAAGGTGAGCTTTTAGTTCATCTTTGAGGTCAAGAATTGGTTGAGTAGTGGGAGGGACTGATTGGATTGGATGGCTCGGACCTGGCAGGGGCTTCCCCAAGACTCTGTCTCCATGTGAATTTCCTGGTAATATCTTGATCCAGAAGTCCTGGTGGTATCTTTAGCCAGGGTTCTACCAACTGTGAATGTTAACAATTGTAAATGCCAAACTGTAAAGGTTTTGGCCAAACTGTAAAGGATAATTTTTAGTGTTTTGACTTAAAATCTAAAATAAGTGGTCACCATGGGAAATTCCCAAATATGAAATACCCAAGTCAGCTGGGATTTATGGAGGTTTTAATTAATAAAGAATGAAGGAATTAAGGGAAGGAGAGAGAGAGAAAGAGAAAGAGAGAGAGAGAGAGAATTAATTTAAATTGCTCTGGCTCAGGTTGAGCCAAGCAGTAGAAAAAGTCCTAGGCCAAAATGGCCTAGGCCAGAGCCTCCACTGAATCTCTTGAATTGAATTCAGAATATCTCACTCAATTCAACTGACCTCCTTTTAAAGAGAATTTTCTCTTATGTCACCTCCCCTAAATTTTCACATCTACCAATCACAGCAGATACTTTTTCCCAGGACTGCCCATTCTTAGTTCTCACCACTCTTTAGTTCTCACCTTCTCTGGGTTGATTATATCTTCTGAGTACTTCACACCTCTTTCTTAAGCTTGCCTTTTGTAAGTTACTTGACCTTTTAGGTACTAATTTAACCTTTACAGGTACTTAACACCTTTTTGTATTAGATCTAAAAATAGACCACCTAGCTTAAGGTTTTGGCTTTACTATAAGGTATGAGTTGGGGACTTTTCATTGTTCAATAAGGAGTTTACAACTTTATCTTCCCCTAAGGCACTGTCTGAGTAGGGTGGAATAATTTTAAAAGTTCCCAAATACATTCCTGATTCTTAAGTATCTCCATTGTTACAATAGGGAATAGCTAGACCAAATCTTCTAAGGTACAGTTTGAGTAGTTTTTAAGATTTACACAACACAGCATCCTCCAAAGCCAATGTAGGAATCTCAGCCACTCACCCAGCAAGCCAATGCAGGATCCAGGGAAAAAGTCTACTTCAAGTCAGGAAAGGAATATCCAGAACCAATCTCTTCAAATGTCAGGAAGGGAATGACTGCTAGATCATGAAGGTCTCTTCTTTTATGCTTCTTTTTCCATGTCACTTCCTGTCATTCCTCCTTCACAAAAACCAATGGTAGTCTTTCAATTTGCCTAGCACTGCCCAAGGTGTTTGTGTGTGTGTGTGGGCAGTGGCCTTTTAGGTGTGAGTTTACTCTAGTAAGTGACTTGTGAACTCTCATACTTAATAGTAAGTAGGGGTACTTTAAGTCCTTGATTAGATTAGCTAAAAATAGATAAGGGGAGAGTTAATTCTGTCTTCACAATACCAACCTAGTAGTAGTGTACTGTTTGTAGCCCTTTGGGCATAGGTCTAAACTGCTCTCTAGAATGCTTGAATCAGTTTACAACTCTCCGAAGAATGCATTCTTTAGTGTTTCAATTTTCCCACATCACTTCCAAGTTTTAAAATTTTCCTTTTTCTGTCATAATAGCCAATATTACAGGTATGTGGTGGTACTTCAAGATTCTTTTAGATTTCATTTCTCTAATTCAAGGGTCCCCAAACTTTTTACACAGGGGGCCAGTTTACTGTCCCTCAGACTGTTGGAGGGCTGGACTATAAAATAAACAAAAAAAACTATGAATAAATATGTATACCACTGTCTGGGATCGTGGAGGCTGCAGCGCTGGCTATGATGGGCCTGTCACACCTTGCACAGGCCCATCACTGCCACCATTATACCGGGCAGCAGTATATACAATGTGGAATCCCCTCCCCCAGACTGCCACTCACCATGCTGATGTCTTCCATTGTGCAGCCACATAATCCTTTGGGAGGCGCCTCATTCTCATTCAGTTACTCTCAGAACAAGATGTCACGCAAAGAATTATGTCACTGGAAGTAGTACTCATACGTGAGCAACACTATGCTTTGAGGTGCTGCCACATACAGTGCTCCTCTCACTGACCACCAATGAAAGAGGTGCCCATTCTGGAAGTACAGTGGGGTTTGGATAAATGATCTCAGGGGGCCACATGGACCCCTGCTCTAATTAATAGTGATTTAGAGCTTTTTTGTTCCATGGCTAGAGAGAGCTTTAATTACTTTGAGAACTATCTGTTCACATCCTTTAACATTTATCAATTGGAGAATGACTTGTATTCTTATATATTCAACTCATTCCTCTATTTTTTTGAGAAATGAAGCCTATATTAGAGAACTGTAAAAAAAAATGTGCACCATCATGATTATTGTGTGTTGCTTTCCATCCTATTTACCCATTTAGTTTCTGTTCTCTACCTCCCTCAATTTACCTTTTTTTTTCTCTCAGTCCTTCCTTGCCCCATTATCTTATCCCTTTCTCCTCCTACTTTCCTATAGGGTAAGATATATTTCTACACCAATTGATTGTATATGTTCTTCCCTGGTTGAGCAACTTTGGATGAGAGTAAGGTCACATGTTCCTTTCTCCACCTCTTCCATCTTCTCCTCCACTATAAGTGTTCTTTCATGCCTCTTTTATGTGAGATAATTTATCTCATTCTATTTTTCCCTCCCCTCTTCTCCCAATGCATTCCTCTTTCTCATGCCTTAGTTTTACTTTATTTTTATATCACCCTATCTTATTCAACTCACATTGTTGCCCCCTATCTATGTTTACTCTGTGTAACTGCCCTAATAATGATAAAGTTCTTTGGAGTTACAAGAATCATCTTGTGTACACAGTTTAACCTTATTAAATGTTTTGATTTCTCTTTTCTGATTACCTTTTTATGCTTCTCTTGAGAATCATGTTTGAAAATCGCTTCCCATTTATCTTTTCATCAGGAATGTTTGAAAGTCCTCTATTTCATTGAATACCCATTTTTACCTTCAGAGGATTATGTTCAGTTTTTCTGGGTAAGTTTTTATTTGTTGAAGTCTTAGCTCCTTTGCCTTCTGGAATATCCTATTCCAGATCCTCTGACCCTTTAATGTGGAAGCTGCTAAAACTGGTGTTATCCTTACTCCATGGCTCCATTAAACTTTAAATTGTTTGATGCTACTAGCAATATTTTCTCCTTGACCTGAAAGTTCTGGAATTTTTTTATAATCTTCTTGGGATTTATC